>NC_057798.1:66632996-66659993 GCF_018294505.1 Triticum aestivum
CCTCACATCATCGAGTGCCTGCCAACTAGCCATTTCTCCAGCCTACTACCCGGGGGCAGAACTATAGTGTTGGGCCGGGGCCAATTGACCCCGATGACCTTGACCCAAACTCTTGTATGTGTGCTTGGGCCTTTTCAAAGAAAACAAATAAAAAACTAATCTAGGTTAGAACCCACCACGATCACCTAAATTTCCTATTTCATGCCTAGTGGAATAGTGCTTCTTCCTACAAAACTTGGACCCTCCCGCTAATGGGCCGACTGATGTAGGGGGATATTTTTCCCAATTTTGGGAAGATTCTGCATAGCTTTTTCTCCTCTTTTGTGTATCTTGTGTGCCCTTTTTTAATATTATTTTTCATTTTTTCTTGGCAAGTTTTAAATTTTTATTTTTTAATTTATGTACATTAAAAAACACTTTAGAATATTTTTTAAATTCTTGAGCATTTTTTAATCTGTTGGCCTTTTAAATATTTAGGAACGGTTTTTAAATTCATGAACATTTATTTATATTTGTAATCAATTTTAAATTCATGATTTTTTTCTTATTCTCACGAACATTTTTGAATTTTTTTGATTCATGAACTGTATTGAAAAAATCAATGTTATTTTAAATTCGTGAACAATCTTTGGAATACATATTTTATTTACTCTTTTAAAAGGTAGCTGTTTCCAAAGAGAGCAGAAAACCTGCTTTTCATGTGGAAGTGAACACTCAACAGCGACCATTTTCCCCAGTCTTGAGAGCTCAATGCGCGGTCCGTAAATTTTAAATCCGTGAATATTTTTGAACTTTAGAACAATAATATTATTCTAAATTTATAAAAAATGAATTCATTAATCTTTATAATCTATAAAAATATGGTAATCTTTTTTGTCTTCAGAAGGGAGCAGAAAACAGATATTTGATGTGGAGGTGAACACTTAGCAGCGATCGATTTTCCCGTCGAAGCCAGTCGTGAGAGCTAAATGGGCCGGGCCATCCACCACCGTAACGTGCAAACTTTCGAGAATCGGTGTCCGTGTCTTGCAGCAGACGTGAGAGGCGAGGAGTCCAACACCATGACTGCCAACTTGTAACTCAAGCCAAGTTGAGTTATTATAGGTCACGCGATATCTCGTCGTCGCCAACTTATAACTCAAGCCGCCGGCCACCACCGCCACGCCACTTCCATACACCGCCGGAAACCGATGGAGCAGGGCACCAACACGGCGCCGGCGCCGCTACCGCAAGTCGCCAAGGAGACAGGCCATGGCATCGCCGTTATCGCCGCTGGAGGCTCCGCCTTCTACTTCCTCAAGGGCCTGCGCAACTCCCCCAAAGGCGGCCGCCTAGCCGCCGCCGCCCAGGCGGTCCGCACAAACGCGTCCCGAATCGGCGGCTGGGGGGTCTGGCTCGGCGCCCAGGCAGCAATTGACAGCGCCCTGGAGCGCGTGAACAAGAAGGACGACCGCTTCAACACCATGATCTCCTGTGGCGCCGCCAGCGCCCTCGTCTCCGTGCTCCGGGGTCCACGCGCCGCCGCCCTCTCCGGGATCAAGGGCGCCGTCTTCGGTGGGCTCGCAGAGATCGCTATACGCGGCCTTAAACGCTTCGAGGCCGACCTACCGGAACCGGAGAAGTGATCAATGGTGCTGTGAGGGTTTTTCCGGCTGCTTTTCCGATCGAGCTTGCCCACTAAACTTTTATTACTGCTTGTACTCTGAAAGTCTGAATGTTACTAAAATTTAGGCGCTGTACGTAATTTTTGTTAATACGCATTACTACATCTACATACATGGATCGTTTTTTTGTTTCTTGAGCCGTTGTTCCCGTTGTTCAAGATGCGAGTGCGATCATAGTATAATCTAGAGCCCAACGAGGAGATGATGTAGGAGCTCGGCGGCATCATCTTCAGTCTCCACCGTACTCCTCAGCACCGAAGCCTTCTTTGAACTTGCATGGAATTATTACAATTGACTATGCGGATCACTGATATTCATCGGTCAATTCTTCCTCCATGTTCCTAAAAAAGTTCACGTCCATATCAGTTATCGTTCTTGGCATACAGTTATACACGACCCACACCGGATGCAAATATTGGCCCAAAGCCATCGTTCAGTTGTTTGGCGCATGGAAGAAGTGGCCGTACAAACCGTCAGGCCGGGCATCGATCAGCATGTGCACACATCCATACATGCATGATCCACACACCCCACAATCGGCAAAAACTAGCACATCCATGTCGAGGGCATCTGCCAAACACAGTTCCCTAATGGCTTTGAGAAGGTCTGCGGGCAACTTCAGCCGGTAGTCGTGCCAATGTTTCTACAATGAGACTACATGTCACATCTGAACTTTGGTGTCATTACCCTGATCCTTGGTTGAGGCAACGGATATTCGACACTTTAGACCGATCACGGTGATTAAAGTGATCTAGCGGATTCTTTTGAAGGTGTGTGTGGCTTGGTTTGCCCCGGTGGTGGAACACCTTTCTCGCCCCTATGAGTCCACTTTTCTATAAGGTCGTCATGTTCATGGTGGGATCCATGGAAAAAAAATCATGGTGGGATTCTGGCTCTTCGTGAGATTTGATCATGAGGTTACATAAAGGCGTATTCCTTAAGTTAGACTTCGAAAAGCCATACAATCACATTAATGAATCCTTCCTTCATTTAGTTTTTTAGTGGAGGGGGTTTGAGGAAGGCTGGTGCTCGTGGATCATGAAGTTGATTCGGAGCAGCATCATCATGATTAACATTAATGGGGAGGTAGCCCCCCTCCCCCCCCCTCTTTAGGTATTCTCGTGGGTTGAGGCAGGGGGATCCTATTTCCCCACTCATCTTTAACCTCGTAGGCGATGCCCTTGCAGCCATCTTGGATAAGGCAAGGATGGCCGACCACCTCTTTGGGGTGGTTGTGCATCTTATCGATGGAGGTGGTGTCACGCACCTGCAATATGCGGATGATACCATGATTATGGCCGAGGGGTGACATTAATGAATGTCACCCCTATCTCTCATCCAAGAGGTGGAGGAATGTTGCCTTTAAGTAGGGCTGGAAAAAAAGCTCGAAGCTCGTGAGCTAAATGAGTAGCTCGTGACTCGGCTCGAATCGACTCGAACTCGAAGAATAACGAGCCGAGCCGAGCTTTAGTTTAAGATCGTTTATAGACCAAGTTAAACGAGCCAATCTCACGAATACTCGTATAACTCGTTAGGCTCGGTGCAAAAGATCAGCCACTCCCAATACAAAAAAAGATCAGCCACTCAACACCCTATGTCCCAGGCGCACAACACAAGGCCTAGCCGTTGAAGGCCCAACCGCCTAGGAGACTCATGCGTTACAAGGAAATTACTATTTTTAGTGATATATATGTTTAATATATACATAATCATTTTTATAATATTTGAGGGTTTTATGTTCATATCTTTAACGAGCTTAACAAGCTAAATGAGCTAGCTCGCGAGTTATACAAGTCGAGCCAATCTTGAATTTGAACTCGTTATAATAACGAGTCGAGTCGAGCTAGTTCGTTAACGAAACGAGCTCTAGTGAGTCGAGCCGAGCTGGCTCGACTCAGCTCGAATTCCATCCCTACCTTTAAGTGTTGTATGAACTTTATGTATGAACTTGTATTAATTTGGTCTATTCGGTGCTGTGTAATGAAGATGAGTCGGCAATGATGTACGACGACCGATGCTCTCCCCTGTTCGTTGATGGCGTGCATACTTTTCTGATTGCGGCTCAAGCAAATAAGCAGGCGGATGGTTTTATGCCTTGTCCATGTGCTGGCTGTAAGAATGACCACAATTACTCTAACTCAAGAACCATTCACGTCCACCTGTTTGAGTCCGGTTTCATGCCCCATTATAATATTTGGACCAAGCACGAAGAAAGAGGGGTTATGATGGAATACAATGAAGAAGAAGAGGACGGCGATAGCTATCCTGGCCATGGGTTCCCTGAATACGATGATACAACTGAAGGAAATATGCCCTAGAGGCAATAATAAAGTTATTATTTATGTCCTTATTTCATGATAAATGTTTATTATTCATGCTAGAATCGTATTAACCGGAAACTTAGTACATGTGTGAATACATAGACAAACAAAGTGTCACTAGTATGCCTCTACTTGACTAGCTCGTTGAATCAAAGATGGTTAAGTTTCCTAGCCATATACATGAGTTGTCATTTGATTAACGGGATCACATCACTGGAGAATGATGTGATTGACTTGACCCATCCGTTAGCTTAGCACGATGATCGTTTAGTTTGTTGCTACTGCTTTCTTCATGACTTATACATGTTCCTATGACTATGAGATTATGCAACTCCCGAATACCGGAGGAACACTTAGTATGCTATCAAACGTCACAACGTAACTCAGTTATTATAAAGATGCTCTACATGTGTCTCCGATGGTGTTTGTTGAGTTGGCATAGATCGAGATTAGGATTTGTCACTCCAAGTATCGGAGAGGTATCTCTGGGCCCTCTCGGTAATGCATATCACTATAAGCCTTGCAAGCAATGTGACTAATAAGTTAGTTGCGGGATGATGCATTACGGAACGAGTAAAGAGACTTGCCGGTAACGATATTGAACTAGGTATTGAGATACCGACGATCAAATCTCGGGCAAGTAACATACCGATGATAAAGGGAACAACGTATGTTGTTATGCGGTTTGATCGATAAAGATCTTCGTATAATATGTAAGAACCAATATGAGCATCCAGGTTCCGCTATTGGTTATTGACCGGAGATGAGTCTCGGTCATGTCTACATAGTTCTCGCACCTATAGGGTCCGCATGCTTAACGTTCGTTGACGATCGGTATTATGAGTTTATGTATTTTCATGTACCGAAGGTTGTTCGGAGTTCTGGATGTGATCACGGACATGAGGAGGACTCTTTAAATGGCCGAGACATAAAGATCGATATATTGTATGGCTATGTTTGGACATCGGAATGGTTCTGGGTGAGTTTAGGCATTTACCAGAGTACCGGGAGGTTACCGGAACCCCTCGGGGAGTATATGTGCCTTATTGGGCCTTAGTGGGAGAGATGAGGAGGCGGCCAAGGAGGGGGCGCCCCCCCAAGCCCAATTCGAATTGGGTGGGGGCTGACCCCCATTTCCTTCCTCCCTCTTTCCTCCTTCCTTCCTCTCCTACTCCAACTAGGGAAAAGGGGGAATCCTACTCCCGGTGGGAGTAGGACCCCGTAGGGCGCGCCATAGAGAGGGCCGCCCCTCCCCTCCTCCCCTCCTTTATATATGGGGGAGGGGGCACCCCATAGACACACCAGTTGACAGTTGTTTAGCCGTGTGCGGTGCCCCCTCCATAGATTTCTACCTCGGTCATATCGTTGTAGTGCTTAGGCGAAGCCCTGCGTCGGTAACTTCATTATCACCGTCATCACGCCGTCGTGCTGACGATGCTCTTCCCCGACACTCAGCTGGATCTAGAGTTCGTGGGACGTCACCGAGCTGAACGTGTGCAGATCGCGGAGGTGTCGTACATTCGGTACTAGGATCGGTCGGATCGTGAGGATGTACGACTACATCAACCGCGTTGTCATAACGCTTCCGCTTTCAGTCTACGAGGGTACGTGGACTACACTCTCCCCTCTCGTTGCTATGCATCACCTAGATGGATCTTGCATGTGCGTAGGAATTTTTTTGAATTTACTGCGTCCCCAACAGTGGCATCCGAGCCAGGTCTATGCATAGATGTTATATGCACGAGTAGAACACAAAGAGTTGTGGGCGATAATAGTCATACTGCTTACCAGCATGTCATACTTTGATTCAGTGGTATTGTTGGATGAAGCGGCCCGGACCGACATTACGCGTATGCTTACGCGAGACTGGTTCTACCGACGTTCTTTGCACACAGGTGGCTGGCGGGTGTCAGTTTCTCCAACTTTAGTTGAATCGAGTGTGACTACGCCCGGTCCTTGTTGAAGGTTAAATCAGCACACTTGACGAAAAAACGTTGTGGTTTTGATGCGTAGGTAAGAACAGTTCTTGCTTAGCCCGTAGCAGCCACGTAAAACTTGCAACAACAAAGTAGTGGACGTCTAACTTGTTTTTGCAGGGCATGTTGTGATGTGATATGACATGATGCTAAATTTTATTGTATGAAATGATCATGTTTTGTAACAGAGTTATCGGCAACTGGCAGGAGCCATATGGTTGTTGCTTTATTGTATGCAATGCAATTGCCCTGTAATTGTTTTGTACTTTATCACTAAGCGGTAGCGATAGTCGTAGAAACAATAGTGGGCGAGACGATAACGATGCTACGATGGAGATCAAGGTGTCACGCCAATGACGATGGTGATTATGATGGTGCTTTGGAGATGGAGATCAAAGGCACAAGATGATGATGGCCATATCATATCACTTATATTGATTGCATGTGATGTTTATCCTTTATGCATCTTATTTTGCTTAGTACAACGGTAGCATTATAAGATGATCTCTCACTAAATTTCAAGGTACAAGTGTTCTCCCTGAGTATGCACCACTGCGAAAGTTTGTCGTCCCGAGACACCATGTGATGATCGGGTGTGATAAGCTCTACGTTCACATACAACGGGTGCAAACCAGTTCTGCACACGCAGAATACTCGTGTTAAACTTGACGAGCCTAGCATATGCAGATATGGCCTCGGAACACTTAGACCGAAAGGTTGAGCGTGAATCATATAGTAGATATGATCAACATAGTGATGTTCACCATTGAAAACTACTCCATCTCATGTGATGATCGGACATGGTTTAGTTGATTTGGATCACGTGATCACTTAGATGATTAGAGGGATGTCTATCTAAGTGGGAGTTCTTAAGTAATATGATTAATTGAACTTTAATTTATCATGAACTTAGTACCTGATAGTATTTTGCATGTTTATGTTGTTGTAGATCAATGGCCGTGCTACTGTTCCTTTGAATTTTGATATGTTCCTAGAGAAAAATAAGTTGAAAGATGATAGTAGCAATGATGCGGACTAGGTCCGTGATCTGAGGATTATCCTCATTGTTGCACAGAATAATTATGTCCTTGATGCACCGCTAGGTGACGGACCTATTGCAGGAGCAGATGCACACGTTGTGAACATTTGAAAAAGTTCGGTATGATGACTACTTAATAGTTTAGTGCACCATGCTTTACGGCTTAGAACCGGCACTTCAAAAATTGTTTTGAACATCACCGAGCATATAAGATGTTCTGAGAGTTGAAATTGGTATTTCATACTCATGCCCGTGTCGAGAGGTATGAGACGTCTGACAGTACTTTGCCTACAAGATGGAGGAGAATAGGTGAACCAGTGAGCATGTGCTCAGATTGTCTGAGTACTACAATTGCTTGAATCAAGTGGGAGTTAATCTTCTAGATAAGATAGTAATTGACAAAGTTCTCTAGTCACTATCACCAAGTTACTAGAACTTAGTGATGAACTATAATATGCAAGGGATGGCGAAAGTAATTCCCAAGCTCTTCGTGATGCAGAAATCGGCGAAGGTAGGAATCAAGAAATAGCATCAAGAGTTGATGGTTAACAAGATCACTAGTTTCAAAGAAAAGGGCAAAGGGAAAGAAAGAGGAACTTCAAAAAAGAATAGAAAGCAAGTTGCTGCTCCCATGAAGAAGCCTAAAGCTAGACCCAAGCCTGAAACTGAGTGCTTCTACTGCAAAGGAAATGGTCACTGGAATTGGAACTGCCCTAGATACTTGGTGGATAAGAAGGATGGCAAAGTGAACAAAAGTATATTTGATATACATATATATTATTGATGTGTACTTTACTAGTGTTTATAGAAACCCCTCAGTATTTGATACTGGTTCAGTTGCTAAGAGTAGTAACTCGAAACGGGAGTTGCAAAATAAACAGAGACTAGTTAAGGGCGAGGTGATGACGTGAATTGGAAGTGATTCCAAGGTTGATAAGATCACCATCACACACTCCCTTTACCTTCGGGATTAGTGTTGAACCTAAAATAAATGTTATTTGGTGTTTGCGTTGAGCATAATATGATTGGATCATGTTTATTGCAATACCGTTATTCATTTAAGTCAAAGAATAATTGTTATTCTGTTTACATGAATAAAACCTTCTGGGGTCATACACCCAAGGTGAATGGTTTGTTGAATATCGATCTTAGTTATACACATATTCATAATATTGATGCCAAAATATGCAAAGTTGATAATGATAGTGCAACATATTTGTGGCACTACCGTTTAGGTCATATTGGTGTAAAGCGCATGAAGAAACTCCATGTTGATGGACTTTTGGAATCACTTGATGCTTGCGAACCATGCCTCATGGGCCAGATGACTAAGAGTCCGTTCTTCTGAACAATGGAGCGAGCAACTGACTTATTGGAAACAATACATACTGATGTATGCGATCCGATGAGTGTTGAGGCTCGCGGTGGGTATCGTTATTTTCTGACCTTTCACAGATGATTTGAGCAGATATGGGTATATCTACTTGGTGAAACATAAGTCTGAAACATTTGAAAAGTTCAAAGAATTTCAGAGTGAAGTAGAAAATCATCATAACAAGAAAATAAAGTTTCTACGATCTGATCGCGGAGACAAATATTTGAGTTATGAGTTTGGTTTTCAATTAAAACAATGTGGAATAGTTTCACAAACTCATGCCACCTGGAACACCACAGCATAATGGTGTGTCCGAACATCATAACCATACTTTATTGGATATAGTGCAATCTATGATGTCTCTTACCGATTTACCACTTATAGTTTTGGGGTTATGCATTAGAGACCGTTACATTCACGTTAAATAGGGCACTGTCTAATCCATTGAGACGACACCGGTATGAACTATGGTTTGGCTAGAAACCTAAGCTGTCGTTTCTTAAAGTTTGGGGTTGCGATGCTTATGTGAAAAAGTTTCAACCTGATAAGCTCGAACCCAAATCGGGGAAGTGCGTCTTCATAGGATACCCAAAAAAGAAAATGTTGGGTACACCTTCTATCACAGATCCGAAGGCAAGATCTTTGTTGCTAAGAATGGATTCTTTCTAGAGAAAAAGTTTCTCTCGAAAGAAGTGAGTGGGAGGAAAGTAGAACTTGAGGTAATTGTACCTTCTCCCGAATTGGAAAATAGTTCATCACAGAAATTAGTTCAGTGATACCTACACCAATTAGTGAGGAAGTTAATGATGATGATCATGAAACTTCAGATCAATTTACTACAAAACCTCGTAGGTCAACCAGAGTACGTTCCGCAGCAGAGTGGTATGGTAATCCAGTTCTGGAAGTCATGTTACTAGACCATGATGAACCTACGAACTATGAGGAAGCGATGATGAGCCAGATTCTGCAAAATGGTTTAAGGCCATGAAATCTGAGATAGGATCCATGCATGAAAACAAAGTATGGACTTTGGTGGAATTGCCCGTTGATCGGCAAGCCATTGAGAATAAATGGATCTTCAAGAGGAAGACGGATGCTGATGGTAGTGTTACTATCTACAAAGCTCAACTTGTCGTGAAAGGTTTTCGACAAGTTCAAGGTGTTGACTACGATGAGTTTTTCTCACTCGTAGCGATGCTTAAGTCTGTCCGAATCATGTTAGCAATTGCCGCATTTTATGAAATCTTGCAAATGGATAAACAAAACTGCCTTCCTTAATGGATTTATTAAAGAAGAGTTGTATATGATACAACCAGAAGGTTTTGTCAATTCTAAAGGTGCTAACAAAATATGCAAGCTCCAGCGATCCATCTAAGGACTGGTGCAAGCATCTCGGAGTTGGAATATACATTTGATAAGTTGATCAAAGCATATAGTTTTATGTAGACTTGCGGTCAAGCCTGTATTTACAAGAAAGTGAGTGGGAGCACTATAGCCTTTCTGATAAGTATATGTGAATGACATATTGTTGATCGGAAATGATGTAGAAATTTCTGGAAAGCATAAAGGAGTGTTTGAAAGGAGTTTTTCAAAGCAAGACCTCGATGAAGCTGCTTACATATTGAGCATCAAGGTCTATAGAGATAGACCAAGACGCTTGATATGCTTGCACATTATAGATCATCACGAAGTTCTAGTAACTTGGTGATAGTGACTAGAGAACTCTGTCAATCACTATCTTATCGGGAAGATTAACTCCCACTTGATTCAAGTGATTGTAGTACTCAGACATTCTGAGCACATGCTCACTCGTTGAGCTATTATCCTCCTTCTTGTAGGCAAAGTACTTGTCAGAGGTCTCATACCTCTCGACTCGAGCATGAGTCTGAAATACCAATTTCAGCTCTTGGAACACCTTATATGCTCCGTGGCGTTCAAAACATTTTTGAAGTCCCGGTTCTAAGCCGTAAAGCATGGTGCACTAAACTATCAAGTAGTTATCATACCGAGCTTGTCAAATGTTCATAACGTCTGCATCTGCTCCTGCAATAGGTCCGTCACCTAGCGGTGCATCAAGGACATAATTCTTCTGTGCAGCAATGAGGACCATCCTCAGATCATGGACCTAGTCCGCATCATTGCTACTATCATCTTTCAACATAGTTTTTCTCTAGGAACATATCAAAAATAAACTGGGAGCTACATCACGAGCTATTGATCTACAACATAGTTATGCAAATACTAATAGGACTAAGTTCATGATAAATTAAAGTTCAATTAATCATATTACTTAAGAACTCCCACTTAGATAGACATCCCTCTAGTCATCTAAATGATCACGTGATCCAAATCAACTAAACCATGTATGATCATCACGTGAGATGGAGTAGTTTTCAATGGTGAACATCACTATGTTGAATTGTTGATCATATCTACTATATGATTCACACTCGACCTTTCGGTCTCAGTGTTCCGAGGCCATATCTGCATATGCTAGGCTCGTCAAGTTTAACCCAAGTATTCTGCGTGTGCAAAACTGGCTTGCACCCGTTGTATGTGAACGTAGAGCTTATCACACCCGATCATCACATGGTGTCTTGGCACGACAAACTTTCGCAACGGTGCATACTCAGGGAGAACACTTGTACCTTGAAATTTAGTGAGAGATCATCTTATAATGCTACCGTCGACCTAAGAAAAATAAGATGCATAAAAGATAAACATCACATGCAATCAATATAAGTGATATGATATGGCCATCATCTTCTTGTGCCTTTGATCTCTATCTCCAAAGCACCGTCATGATCACCATCATCATCGGCGCGACACTTTGATCCCCATCGTAGCATCGTTGTCGTCTCGCCAACTATTGCTTCTATGACTATCTCTACCGCTTAGTGATAAAGTAAAGAAATTACATGGCGATTGCATTTCATATAATAAAGCGACAACCATAGGGCTCCGGCCAGTTGCCGATAACTTTGTTACAAAACATGATCATCTCATACAATAAACTTTAGCATCACGTCTTGACCATATCACATCACAACATGCCCTGCAAAAACAAGTTGGATGTCCTCTACTTTGTTGTTGCAAGTTTTATGTGGCCGCTACGGGCTGAGCAAGAACCGTTCTTACCTACGCATCAAAACCACAACAATTTTTCGTCAAGTATGTGCTGTTTTAACCTTCAACAAGGACCGGGCATAACCACACTCGATTCAACTAAAGTTGGAGAAACTGACACCCGCCAAGCACCTGTGTGCGAAGCACGTCGGTAGAGCCAGTCTTGCGTAGGCGTATGTGTAATGTCGGTCCGGGCCGCTTCATCCAACAATACTGCTGAATCAAAGTATAACATGCTGGTCAGCAGTATGACTATTATCGCCCACAACTCACTTGTGTTCTACTCGTGCATATAACATCTAAGCATAAACCTGGCTCGGATGCTACTGTTGGGGAACATAGTAATTTCAAAAAAATTCCTACGCACACGCAAGATCATGGTGATGCATAGCAACGAGAGGGGAGAGTGTCGTCCACATACCCTTGTATACCATAAGCGGAAGTGTTATGACAACGCGGTTGATGTAGTCGTACGTCTTCATGATCGACCGATCCTTAGTACCGAACATACAACACCTCCACGATCTGCACACTTTCAGCTCGGCGACGTCCCGCGAACTCACAATCCAGTAGAGCTTCGAGGGAGAGCTTCGTCAGCACGACAACATGATGACGGTGATGATGAAGCTACCGGCACAGGGCTTCACCTAAGCACTAAGACGATATGACCGAGGTGGATTATGATGGAGCGGGGCACCGCACACGTCTAAAAGATCAATGATCAACTTGTGTGTCCTCATGGGGTGCCTCCCTCCCCGTATATAAAGGAGTGGAGGAGGGGGAAGGGCCGGCCCCTCTATGGCGCGCCCTGGAGGAGTCCTACTCCCACCGGGAGTAGGATTCCCCCACTTAACACTACAAAAAAAGACACATCCATGACATTTTGGGCCGAACGAATTTTTTTATCATACTTATGACACTTCTATGACGATAATTGTGACAAAACGCGGTATCATCATAGATGTGGTGGGCTCCTACTTCTATGACAAAAAATCATGACAGAAAATGGGCTTTTCGTCCTGGGCAGGCCGGACACGCAGCTGCATGACATTCTTTGGGCCGTCCATGTCAGAAAAAACTGTGGTAGCAGCGAGGGCGAGGAAAACTTCGGCGAGTTCCCGGTTACGATAGGAGGTTGGGGGCCGAGCGATGCTTGTTTCTCTCGTACACGTACGCGCGTGTGTGCGAGGCATTTTTTCTAACTGAACCCGAGCGAGGCGTTGGGATCTAACTGAACCCGAGCGATTGCACTGCAGGCTACGCGTTACTGAACCCGAGCGATCGATCGATGGCTGTTAACTGAACCCGATCGAGCGATTCCTTCGCTACTGCTGCTAACTGAAGCCGATCGATGCTGCCTCTAGATGAACAGTGAGCGGTGGGGGTGGACGACCCCGTGGAGGGCTGGATGAACAGTAGATGGTGGAGGGGTGGATGAATAGTAGCCCGTGGAGGGGTGGTTGAACAGGAGCGGAGGTGTGGTTGAACAGTAGCCGGTGGAGTAGCGCGCAGTGGAGGCTGGATGAACAGGAGCCTGTGGATGAACAATCGCAGGTGGAGGCTAGAGGAGGTCGATGGTGGATGAACAGTATCCCGTGGAGGCTGGAGGAGGTCGACGGTGGATATGAACAGTAGCCCATGGAGTCCCGTTTTGTGGTACGCCACACCCCTCCCGATGAACAGGACCGCCGTTTCGACCGTAGCGCTCCAACACAAGTCCGTTTCATCCGTTTTGTGGTACGCCACACCCCTCCCGATCAACAGGACCCCGTTTCGACCATAGGAGGTCCAACACAAGTCTGTTTCCTCCGTTTTGCGGTACGCCAGACCCCTCCCGATGAACAGGATCCCGTTTCGAATGTGGCCGGTCGAACACAAGGTCGTTTCCTTCGTTCTGCGGTACGCCAAGCCTCGTTTCCATCGCCTGTTTTGTCCAAGCCGGTTGGCTCCCACGCGTTCCGTTGCCTCGCGATGAACACGACGCATTCCATTGCCTCCCGATGAACACGACGCATTCTGTTGCCTCCCCATGAGGACGACGAGGATGCAGTTTCTCCGTTTCGACCCAGCCATGTACACGAGCCCTGGCCGTACGTATGCGTGAGTAGGCGTTCGAGACCCCGCCCGTATGTACGTACGTGGCCGTATTTACTTTCTTGCACCCTGGCCACTGTACATACGTGTACATGCTATGTGCGCGCCTCTACTACGACACGTGCGTGCCTCTACATGCACCAGTATGTACGTACACGTTCGTGCTACGTCTTCAGCTTGCATTGGTTTTCCTTGAAGAGTAAAGGGTGATGTAGCAATAGTAGCATAAGTATTTCCCTCAGTTTTTGAGAACCAAGGTATCACTGCAGTAGGAGGCTCCTCAAAGTCCCACGCACCTACACAAACAAACAAGAACTCGCAACCAATGCAATAAAGGGGTTGTCAATCCCTTCATGGCCACTTACGAAAGTGAGATCTGATAGAGATAATATGACAAGATAAATATATTTTTGGTATTTTATGATATAGATTGGAAAAGTAAAGATGCAAATAAAAGTAAATTTGAAAGCTTATATGATAGAAGATAGACCCAGGGGCCATAGGTTTCACTAGTGGCTTCTCTCAAGATAGCATAAGTATTACGGTGGGTGAACAAATTACTGTCGAGCAATTGATAGAAAAGCGAATAATTACGAGATTATCTAGGCATAATCATGTATATAGGCATCACGTACGTGACAAGTAGACCGACTCCTGCCTGCATCTACTACTATTACTCCACACGTCAACCTCTATCCAGCATGCATCTAGAGTATTAAGTTCATAAAGAACAGAGTAATGCATTAAGAAAGATGACATGATGTAGAGGGATAAACTCATGCAATATGATATAAACCCCATCTTTTTATTCTCGATGGCAACAATACAATACGTTCCTTGCTGCCCCTGCTATCACTGGGAAAGGACACCGCAAGATTGAACCCAAAGCTAAGCACTTCTCCCATTGCAAGAAAGATCAATCTAGTAGGCCAAACCAAACTGATAATTCGAAGAGGCTTGCAAAGATAACTTAATCACACATAAGAGAATTCAGAGGAGATTCAAATATTTCTCATAGATAAACTTGATCATAAACCCACAATTCATCGGATCTCGACAAACACACCACAAAAAGAGTTACACCGAATAGTCTCCAAGAAGATCAAGGAGAACATGGTATTGAGATTCAAAGAGAGAGAAGAAGCCATCTAGCTAATAACTATGGAACCGAAGGTATGTGGTAAACTACTAACAACTCACCGGAGAGGCTATGGTGTTGATGTAGAAGCCCTCTGTGGTTGATTCCCCCTCCGGCGGAGCACCGACGAAGGCTCCAAGATGGGATCTCGCGGATACAGAAAGTTACGGCGGTGGAAATAGTTTTTCGTGGTCGCTTCTGATGTTCTCGGGGTACGTGGGCATATATAGGAGGAAGAAGTAGGCCGGTGGACGCCCGAGGGGCCCACGAGACAGGGGGCGCGCCCAGCAGGGGGGGGGGGGCGCACCCTCCACCCTCGTCGCTTCCTCGATTGTTTCTTGACTTCCACTTCAAGTCCTCTGGATCACGTTTGTTCCAAAAAGATCGCTCCCGAAGGTTTCATTCCGTTTGGACTCCGTTTGTTATTCCCTTTCTTCGAAACACTGAAATAGGCAAAAAAAACAACAATACGAGCTGGGCCTCCGGTTAGTAGGTTAGTCCCAAAAATGATATAAAAGTGTAAAGTAAAGCCCATAAACATCCAAAACGGGTAATATAATAGCATGGAACAATAAAAAATTATAGATACGTTGGAGACGTACCAGTTTGCGACCAGAATGACAATGCTACGTACGCTTCGACCAGGTGGGTCCCAACTGTCAGGCACTTCCTTGCGTGCGAAGATGTAGCTGGTGGGTCCCAGCAGTCAGGGGGCGAACCGTTTTTTTGCCCGACCACACTTCCTTGCGTGCAAGGATGTAGCTGGTGAGTCCCAGCAGTCAGGGGGGAAACGTGTTTTTCGCAAAATACAGTGGCTCGTCCGGTGGGTCCCTGCTGTCAGGTGGAGGTACCACTATTTTCGGCGTAATAAGGAGGCACTTCCTTGCTGCGGCCGTGGTCAGCTGTCAGCCTCTCCACGTACAGTTCTCGTCCGATGGAAGTCATTCCTTGACCACGTTGACCATGTCGGGCCGAGAGCGCCACGGCGGTGGACGACGGCGAGGCTTAGGAAGGGGATGACGCGGAGCCGGGGAAGACAAGGCAGTGGATGCCCACGCGGAGAGGAGTACGAGGGTTCACTAGTTCGGCTGCGGTCTGAGGCTGCCGTCGCCGCAGAATAACAGGGGGTGTGGGTGAGTAGAGGGATGGCCTGGCCAGCGGTGGGAGTAGTATGGGGGCGGTGAGGCCTCCGCGGCAGCACAGCCGACCACGGGAGGCAGGAGCAGGCAGCACGACAGGCGCTGCTTTGGGCGGCTGGAGCAAGAAGACCCGAGGTTGAAAAAGCGCTATGGACGTTGGATGGACATCATACGGTCACAGGAGTATTGACTAAGTTGACAAAGCCCTCCGTCCCCGTCAACTTACTAGGCCCACAAGTCAGCCACCCACTATGGTGGGTCCCAGCTAGCAGGGTGGTATTCATTTTTTGTGCGTAATAAGGAGACACTTCCTTGCGTGCGAAGATATAGCTGGTGGGTCCGACCTGTCAGCGGGGGGAACGTTTTTTCGCGAAATACAGAGGCCCTTCCGGTGGGTCCCAGATGTCAGCTGGAGGAATCATTATTTTGCGCATAATAAGGAGGCATTTCCTTGTGTGCGGCCGTGGACCCAGCTGTGCATGAGCATTTAGGGTGCATGAGCATTTAGCTTTATTTATTTATTTACTTATTTATGTTTAGGGGACCATGAGCATGTACCTGGGCCGGATTCATGTGAGATCCTCCCTTCCAGTTAATTATGGGCTCCTCTATTGGGCCTTCATCAGTGGGCTGCATGTTATCAACAAGTGGAAAATGTGTTCCGTACGAAAAATAGTATGCGTTACGTATGGTATGGGGCACTAAGGATCGTACCGTGCAGCGACTTCCAAAACATTGTGTTTGTCGTTCTAACAACACATTTATTCAACCAACAGATGAAATATACTACTGGTTGTACGTTGAAAACAGCAGCAGCAACAGCCAGGGTTGGGGGTGCAACAGAAGCAGTAAGTAGGCCAGAAGAGTGAAGATGCAGCTCTCTCTTCCAAACCAAACATCAGCCATTATTACAAAAGGGCTACCAAAAAAGAACAAGTGTAGGCATCAAACTAAATAAAGATCCTACTACACCAAGTGTACGCATCTAACTAACTAGCTCAGTTAGACGTTACTATTTATTAAGCTGTGGAGATTGGCTGACGGTTTGAACCAGATGGGTGCCTGACGGGGGAAACTCCAGCCAGCAGGTCGAAGTCTGATACTTGCGACCCTCTCTCCTACTTTGGGCTGCAGAGCGTGGCGACACATATCAGGGTATGGTGCATGCAGAGACGCATGGTACGTTGTGTACACATAGTTTTGCCTGATGAATGAAACCGCGCTGCCATCATGATCCTTGCCGTCGGTTATCTCCTAGTTAATCGGATAATTCAGTCTGACAAACAGAGAATGTGTACCAAGGCTACTTACCAGCCTCCAATCAAAAATTACTGAAGGCCCAGAGAAGCTGGGATCCTGCTCAAAGAACTTGAAGTGACTGTGATTGTATTCCGCGAAACAACACGTCCGGTATGTGCGAACGATCATCAATCGTTCGCCATCGTCTGAGAGCCAGGAACCACCTGCAACTGCCATGCCGCTTTTCTTTGAAAGGTTCTGGGATTAGGAAGGGTAGGGATACCAGGCGGCCTACAACATCATATCAAGTTGGAGTCAAATAAAAGAAGGCTCTTGATGTAGTCAATCTTAACAACAACATGTTATGAGCATGAATATTTTTTCAGTAAATGTTGACAGTAATATAAGCAAGCCATCATGATATCATAGGAAAGTAACATACTGCTGTAACAGCCGATTGTAGCGATGACTGGAGTAGGCCAGCAATACGTCCAGCCATAGAAGGAGTCGACATTGTAAATGAAGCCCTTGTGTTCAATGGCATCAGAGAACCATGGAGGATGTATGATCCTGCGATGGACGTGAAGATTTATCCACTTACCGTAGTGATATATTAGATAGGCCAGACCACGGTTGAAGAACGCAATTAGCCTGAAGTCTTTATAATTCGCAGATCCTGTGGGCACTTGGCAGATTACAACCTTGAGCAAATCAAACTTGGTATCATGTTGGCTACTGTAAGATTCCGAGTATTCTGGGCCGCGGTGCCAAAGCAGTGCAGTGTTAATCGAAGGAAGGGGGATCAATCGCCGGGTGTAGACCTCCACGAGCATCCATCTGCCGCGACCGTCGACGAGCACCATCCAAGACTTGTTCATGCCGACCCAGTACATACCGTTAATGTAGTTGAGGGTGACGAGGATCGGATCACAGTCAAGGGGGTTGATGCTCTCCACCCTACGATCGTTATGCTGCGTGACACGCCGTTTCTAAAGATCAGGCGGCATCAGCAAGCAAGGAGCTAGCTTAAAAAGCTCCGACCTGAGGGCTTTGAGTAAACGGTACATCCCCGACGAGCACGCGGCGAGCGACATGGTACTGAGATTGTCCACATGCGAAACAATGAGCTTGATTACCTCTATGGGGAGCGAATTCCATCCACTCTTTCGGCGTACACTGCTCGGTTTTGCCATTGTTAGTGCTTGGGTTTCAGATGAGGGGGGAGGCGCCTTAGCGGGGATGGAAGATTTGGACGAGATTATGTGTGGGCAAAGATGGAGAAGCGAATATGTGTTGCAGGAAGTGGACAAGTGATGATGACTACAACACGCCGCTTGACTTACGAGACACATACCAGCAACGTAGGGTCATATCGATGCTGGATAACTTGCTTGAGTGATCACAGTACTAGTACTCCCTACAGTACCTACTACTATGTCCTAACTTGCTTGAGTAGAGTAGTAGAGTATGACTCTTCTCTACTACTAGCACCGGAGTAGTAGTATATTCTAATCTAAAATAGTTACAAACTTCAATGCCCGAGCGTGGAACGACTATGAACCGTGCTAACTCCAATCCCCAGCAAACGTTCGCTGGGAGACATGGCAGTTGCAAACGCCCGCGACACAGTTACAGTACGTGTGTATGGCTTAAAAACATGCCACCGTAGGATGGAAATCTGACGGTTACGTGGGATTCGCCAGGATTGAGCTCGTACCGAACAATCGCCAGATATGATCACTAAAAATATGGTAAAAACACTCGGGGCAATAACTTGCACCGGCTGACCACTAAAAATGATACTATCATCCCGTAAATAAAAACAATGATACTAACATAGTTGTAAAATGGTCAAAGACCGTGTCTATGTGGTGTTTGGAATTATATGCAAAAAAATAGCAAGATGCCCGTGCATTGCATGGCACACAATCATCACCAACTCGGTTTTTTCTCTGCTCCTACTCCTATAAAAGACTCAGTTGGTGATGATGGAGGCGAGGAGGCGTGTTCAGCCAGGCGTGCAGCGGACGACGCAGTACTATTCGATTTGTTATAAAAAACAAAGAATAGTAGTAGAGATAGAGATAAGAGTAGAGATAGAGACTTAGGGAGGAGCACGAGGTTGTGGGAGATAAGGATGAATGAGGCAAGGCCTTATCTGTAAATGTGGAGAGAGGTGCGGGTATCTTTTGTAAAATTGTCATAGTTGTCTTTCTATCCGTCAGATATAGATCAGACGGTCTATATTACAAGACGGTAGGCACACCATCATCACCAACTCAGTTTTCTATAAGAGTAGAGACTAGGGAGTACTAGTAAGGACACCATCTACTGCTTCGTGTGCTACTCCTGCGCTCCATTCGGCGACCGCAACGTCCCCTACAGCCACTCCCTCCTGCGCTCCATTCGGCGGGTGTTGTTGAAATTTGGGGAGCGCACTCTCATGATTGCTGGCAGCCAAGACTTCACCGACGATGACTTCTTCCCTGACCTCGGCAACCTCTTCCTCAATGACATGGGCGACAACCTCAACACCAACGGTGCTGCTCCCGTTGCACCGTATGTGTTTCTGTCCTTCCTGTTTGAAATCGTGGTAGAATTCATGTTTCTACTCTGTATCCTGCTATTATGCTAGTCCACATGACTAGTTTCATCTCTGTTATAGCCATCATGATTTATTTTGTGCTTATTCGGATTAAATCTCGCATTAACTTGCTCATATATTCAACTGGCGCAACGTCCCCTACAGCCACTCCCGTTTCATGGACGGCCTGGTCGATGCCTCCAAGGAGCCCTTCGTCTACTGCTCTGAGTGCCCGATGCCGTTTTGGGGCTCGCCGGCGAAACTGGTGCATCACCTCACGGATGCGTGCAACTGTCACTACTGGCCCTTGGCGGAGAACATGAAGTACGAGACGTGCTACCCATTCATCATGGCAGAGTTACTACCCCTCCGGGTCACGTGGGCGGCGACACCGGCTACATCAAACTGACTTGGACTCTGCGGAGTTGGGACCCTCCCGCCGATGTGGACTTGGAAAACCCATGGTCTTATTTACCCGCCAACGCGGTGCACAAGGACTCCAAGGAGGTTCACATGGACATACGCATTATCAAGTTAAATGTTGATCATTAGTCTTAGCTCAATGTAATCCGCTGTTTAAGCATGTGGAGACTTCCATGCATGATCTTGCTCTATTGGAGTATCACGCATGAATAAAAGTGTATCCGTTTATGGTTTAGTCTAGAATCTTCCACGTATGAACTTTTACTACAGTACTGGTGAAAGACTTACTATGAACCATTTCTTACATCTCCTCTGCCCCTTCCAAGTCATCCTGATTTAATACCTCCGTCTAGGTGTATAAGGGCATGGTTAATACTTAATAGTATAGCCAACGATTGACTACAAGAAAGTGCCATGTCATCTGTAGCCAACATGTATAACAATCGATACTCAAAAACTAATTCTAAAAGATCATTTCTTGCAAAGCACAATAAGTGTTTTTTCTTCACAAGTTTTGGATGTAGGTTGAACAGTTGAACGCTTTTGTTTGCAAAAGATACCTTTTTATCTATTTCACCCGGATGTTTGTGAGCTCTAGAGATGAAATAATATCCGAAGAAACCTATCGATACCCGTTACACATGAGATGACCCCCACATCCTTTGTCAAAATAAACAACTCCCCGATCAATGCATTTCACTCTTCCGTGCAACGCACGGGCACCTTACTACTATAGATTAGTACGACCAAAAATTGAACTAACATTATATATAGTACGATAAATGCTGATGCATGTGACCTAAAATTATATCATTCAAAACTATGTTCAAATACGAATCCAACGATATAGTTTTTGTTCACATGCACTAACATTTTGTCAGTTAAATCTTCAGTCAAATTCAATGGGGGACTAATAAACCACAAACGATGTAGTACAAGTGTAGAGGGCGGCGCTGCACGGGAGTCTCACCCTGCTCGTGGCGCGGCAGTAAAGCTATCACATCACAAAACCCAACTACTGCCAGTAATAAGTGGCCTGGTAAAATAATCAGACAAGAAACCATCACATCCCTCCGTCTTTTTGGCATTTCATCTCTCTGCATTTACTTTCTTTGGTTCATCTCGCACACTCGATATCTAGCTACTACTCCTTGTATCCCTAGCTACTACTCCTAGGGCCAATTCTTTTGGCGACTTAAGAAATAAGCCGTCTCTTCCCTAGCTTTTCCCATAAGACTAGTCACAGTGGAGAGTAACATTAAGGCGCCTCACTAATTTATTTGGGCTTCTAAACTACTACTAATACTCCCTTCATTTTTATATACAAGGCCACAAACTCAAATTACAGGTACCAAGGTAAAAATCAATGTGTGCTTTACAAGTCAATTTATTTTCTCGCTTACCGGGTTAATTAATAGGGTGCATGCACATTAGAAGAAATTGAGTGGCCCTCAGAGAGGAAGTAGATGAGTTTGTCATTATCATCCACTACATGCATGCTAGTAATTAAGCCATGAGTTACTAGTACGAGGAAATATCATTAATATTTGTCTCAATTATTGTTGGTGGCCTTGTATAGATGCAAAATGTATTTTTTTATAGTGGCCTTGTATACAAAATTGGAGGGAGTACCTCCGTCCTGGTTTATTCGTCACCATTGTAATTTGTGGTAAATTTTGACCAAAGATTTAACTGACAAAATGTTAGTGCATGTGACATCACAAACATTTCATTAGTTAAATTTATGATCAAAATTTGACACAGATTACAATGGGGACCAGTAAACCAGGACGGAGCTAGTAGTAATGGGAAGTAATGGGATTACTACTAATCTAGAAGCCTAGACGAACTGGCCCCTGGTACTCCTACTAGTAGTACTAGTACTCAAGTTGGAATTCCAATTGCACGGCACAACTTGTTAGGCAAAAACTTCGATACAGGGTGTAGGAAGCGGTTTGGGAATTTGCATGCCTTTCCGACCAGTGAGATACTCCATACAAAGTACGACAGAGAAATAACCACAGAGAAGGAAGCTAAAAGTAAACAATCAAACGAGCATTTTTGGATTTGTTTTGCATTGAATCATTTCACAAGCTTGACTATTACTGTTTTTCTACTTTTACAAAAACCGCATCGTAATGTTAAAACGTGCATTTGCCCGTACATAAGTAATAGTAGTACTCCCTCCGTCTAGGTGTATAAAGTCTTCCCTCCTTCTTGGTCACGGTGCACAACCAAATATGACTTATTCACCTGGACGGAGGGAGTAGCACAGTCTGCAAGCATATATAGAGAGAGACGTGTAGTGTAATAGTATATAGTACTAAAGTTTGTGCAATATGCACCTGCTTACAAAATGTGTACGGATACACAAGGTTTCCAAACTTTCCCTCTTACATACTTAATTAAGGACGCTAATAATTCCCGAACATTCGGGATTTATCATTTGCGTCCCAAAAATAATGAGATCACCTTACGAAACTAAATTATACTGCTACTAAAAGCCACGGCGCTCGCAGGAGCGCTTGTGGCGTGCCACGAGTGCCCTGGTGCGCGGCCGTTTTCCAGCGCGCCGACACAACGCCTCTTCCTCAGCCTCGCAACTCACGAGGTGCTGATTGGCGGCTTGCCAGCGGGCGAGCGCAATCTCACCGATGTGGTGATCCGGCGCCAGCAGGAACTCCTCCTTGCTAGAAGCGTGCACCCAGTCCACATATCGCCAAGCGTAGATGAGGCGCTTGGGCCCGACTGCACTCAGGGCTTTGGCACGGGCGTCCTCCACCACCCTCACGGCCCTTGCACGAGCCTTCTGCCAAAGAGCCAATTGCCTGACTCTCTCAGACGCGACATAGACCTGCCAGGCAGCTTGCCCCGCGGTGCGCTTCTCTTCCTCTGCCTTCTTCTCCGCCTCTATTTTGGCGTGCTCTGCCGGCGGCAAAGCCTCCCACATGGCGACATCCATTTCTTTCCAAAGGTCCTCAAGGCTGGAGGGCCCGGCGGGCGGCACGACGTTCTCCTTGTAGCGGGGAGCCGACACGTCCTCCGACGTGCGTGCTGGCGAGATTGGGAATGCAGACGCGTCCACCTCGACGCGTCATGGCGAGGAGTGGAACACCGACGCGTCCTCCTCGACTAGTGGCGGCGAGGAATGGAACAGTGATGTGTGACCGTCCGGGCGGTGCAGCGAGGGGCGCCTAGGGCTTGGGAGGGGCGATGCCATGGTGGTCGACGTGAGAGGGAGGGGGAGGAGATAGCGATGAATGTGAGCGTTCTTCCGAATGCCGTGGGAGGCGCAGTATTTTATAGCGAGCAATGGCACACCTACGTAAGAAATGAACTGAGCTGCACTGACTTAACTGTAGGTCCAGTTGCATCACTGACATGTGGGCCAGACCCTTGTTGGGCCCATATGTCAGCGACCCAATGCACATGCAGTTAAGTAACTGAAGCAGCGTCCCGGAAGATATGTAGTGTGATTAACGTAACAACTATGTGGGCATATTTGTTGGAGTAAATTACGGGGGAGGGAAGGGGTGGAAATATTGCTGGTCACAACGGATTGGACGAGCATGGGGGGAGGAGAGTCATGCATGCAGATTTTTTCCACACGGGGTGGAGTGGTGGGACCGCCGGAGGGAGGAGAGTCTGGCAGGCATATTGTTTCCACACATGGAGAGGAAAAGATTTGGAGATGAACGGGCTTCCTGCAGGTATGGGGAACGGTGCATAATAAGTCATCTTGCATGCCGGGCTAGGTATAGTCTCAAGTCATTAAAAACATACACGCCCCACACATGTTCATATTTCAAGGTGCACTAAATTATTGCATGCGATGATTAAGGCTGGCCATAATGGTGGTATCTTAGCTGGTATCATGCACACGGGAATAGCAAACATGCTGATGTGTCAAAGAATTAAAGAAGAGGGGGGGGGGGGTTAGAGTAACTAGTGTTCATGCATGCATTGGTACACACATTTTTTTGTGAAGAACGGCATCATTAGTTGAGTACATTTGCAGACTACAAAAACTATTCCACCGCCTCTACTCCTCTTGCTAAGAGTAGGTGAAATTTTTGAATCGAACCCTTTAAACTAGAAGGGAGGTAGTAGTACTCTAATAGCTAACCTTGTTGTGATGACAAGATAGGAAATGGCATGCACCTGGACGGAGGAACTAGTCTGCATTGTGCATTTAAGTTTTGTCTGAAGTCAATGTACCTCTACTTTGACCAAACTTATAGAAAAATGTATCAACATTCACAATGTCAAATCAATATTTTTACACTCATTATAAAACGTAGTTCTTATACTCATTATAATCAGTATTGTAGATATTGATATTTTTAGTATAAATTTGGTCAAACACTTTGCAAACGGTTGACGGGAGTAAAAAGGACCAGAGGGAGTATCATGCATGCGGAGTAGGAAAAAAATTGCTCATTTATAGCTGGTCGAAGTCTCAAAGGGCGCGACTGCGCGAGGGAGGCGAAGGTCGTGGGAGGTGCGACGGTTGACGGAATTAAGTGAAGTTACATCCACGCGCAGGGATGGCGTGCGAACAGGCAGAAGCTATACCATCAGGCCTACGATATGGGTCTAGTAGACATGGCATCTAGTGGGCCCCGCATAGTTCTCGAGAACTCTTTGGGGGCTTGTAGCCGTTTATCCACCGGGCAAGCCAGCAACCCCACACTGTTCGCACGCCCTACTCGTCCCCGTATTCTACCTTACAATAGTTCGCTCCCAGTCGTTCCATCCTTTCACATTAGTTCGCTCCCAGTTTTTTTGCGATGTACAACAGTTCAACTTCTCCTAACCCTCCTCCAAAAGCCATGGCCACCCAAATCTCCATGGTCGCTGCTGAGAACCAGGTTAGAGCCATCACCGGCGATGAGTTCATCATCATCTACACACGTGGATCGGCGACGGTGAAAGTATGGCTTGCTCGCTTCCTACACATGTTCAACAGTTCAACGGATGAGTGGGTCGCTGGGCTAGATGTTGAGTACACCACAGTCTTGGAAAGAGAGAAGATTCTAAAGGAGGCAGAGAGGAAGAAGCTCGCCGTGATACAGGTTTGCGTACATAACGTTTGCTTGGTCTACCACATATGGCATGCCGACGTTGAGTGCCAAGAATTTAAGAACTTCCTCAAGGACAAAAGAGTGAAATTCATTACTGTAGACTTTAGGAACGACGGGATGTCCTGCGTCGGTTAGGTCTCATTGTAGGCCAGCCCTTTGATCTCCAGAAGGCAAGCCTGGTGTCCTCCTCTCAGCCTTCAATGCTGACTCTGGCAGCAACCATGATTGATCCTTCGTACGCTAAACTGAAGAAACCTCATCACGAGTTTCATCATGCATGGGAGTCGAAGACATTAGATGAAGATCACATCCTATACTGCAGCAATGGATGCCTACCTTTGTTTAAATATCTACAAGGGTTGGATGAAGAAGCAGAGTCCAGTGTCCGATTCAAGCAAAGAAGCGTCGGCAAAGAGGAAGAGGAAGAGGGACGAGGACGAAGTCGAGGACGTGTACTCAGACTCCGAGTAGGTGGCAGTGCCATCGCTCATGCTGGTTCTACTACAGTGTCAAGCGTACTAGTTGCTTAGTTTATTTTCAAGGGTGTGTTGTGCTGAGGCCGCAGCAGAACTATGTTTATGTTCTTTCTCGTTATTTGAACTCTTTAGTACGTACAATAGTACTAGTACTATGTCTTACTATTGTTCTTCTTGCAGTTGGTACTACTGCTCGTATCTTCGTGTTCCTACTGTACTTAATACGTTCTTACTAGTATTACAATTTGGGTCAGTTGATTTGTGAAAGAAGTTCGACGGAGCGAAGGAAGAAGACGGCAGAAGAGGTGGAAGAAGCCCTTCTAGACATCCATGTTGCATCAAACGGCTCACAAGAGTCGACTGACCCAAATTGCTCCTTCAGATTGCAGGATCCACGTGGCATTCAAGGTCTCGAAGGTAGATTCCGTGTCCTCACCCGGTTTGCAGGCTCGACGCGCGCGCGACCGGCTTCCGCCGTGACATCCACCATGCGTGCCTCCTCCACGCGGGCGAAGACGACAATGACACGCTAGTTCCTCCTCGCCGGCATGCTGGAGCACGCGCTCGTCCTTCTCTTTGGACGCTGTGTGCATAAACGCGGCTCCACTAGCTGCTCGCGTGCTTGGCAGCGCGGCGGCATCGCGAGGAGGGACTGCAGACGACGTGAGCGGGCAAGCCTTCGGCTACATGGCACAGGGATGGCGCCGACACAGCGATGATGGGCGACAAATTGGTGGCCGGAGCAGGCGGGCGCCGGCATGCGCAACGGCGGCGGCATATTCATGAGTGCGCGTATGAGAGCTTACTTTAGTTTTATATAGGGTTGGTCAAACTTAAAAGAAAACCGTACTAGTACACATAAACATTAGACTTAGGCAGCGCTTTTATTAGTTAGTACCACAGCCATGATACGGAATTCTGTGCAAGCGCGTGAACCGCGGCCGCGCGGTCGATCGAACAGTGTGTCACCGTGTCGCGCTCGAAGGACATCCACCGAACCTTTTTGTGTGTGTGAAAACAATCCCCGAATATTACTCAACTTCTTTTTCCTGGAAAAGTTCTTGACGGTACAATATTTCCATATATTTTAATTTAGCTCCAGTTCGTGTTTATTTGGATTTGGACGTTTTAGGTGCGCCCTAGTTTTTTTTAATATTGATTTTGTGTGTGTGACTGAGAGAGAACGTGTGTATGTGTCCATATGTGTGTTGTGGCGGAAGGGCAATGTGGAGACGGTGTGCATGTGATACAGACATAGAGAGGTGTGAATGTGCAAATGATCATGCATGAGTGAGATGTAGACAGATGCCGATACATTG
>NC_057798.1:66660428-66668513 GCF_018294505.1 Triticum aestivum
AGGATGATGTGACGACGGCTGACTGACTCCTCCCCCACCCTCTCTCTCTCTATCTCTCTCTCTCGCACAAAATTACCAATCCCTCTCTCCCCCGCACAAAATTATCAATCCCTCAACCCACGAGATCCCTCCCCTCTCGTCCATGTTTTTCTAGTTCTCTCATCAAACATGTTGTCTCTTCTCCTTCCACATAATCCGGATGCACACGCATCTCACACATATTACATGTCTCCATCTTTCTCACAGACCTAACTTCTTCCTCTCTCTTTCTCTCTCTATCTCTCTCTGTCTCGTTAGGTTTGTCTCCTACTCTCTCGTCCACATACATACAATCTTTCCAGCCCTATCCGCTCCATCTTCGCAAGCTCTCTTTGCACGTTTCATTCACACATTGGGATATGTTTAAAATATTGCTTCTATAATGGCTGATGTAGAGTTATGGTTGGTTATGTTGCATCCTACAAAGTAATAACTATGAAATGCATTTAGATTCTCATTTAACTGGGATTATGTGAGTTTGAGCATGTTGTGAAGTAATACAGACCTTGTATACATCTTGGGATTCGACAATGATTGTAACTATTGAATTGTATAGACCGTTACATTCGAAGTCAATAGCCTAATATATTTATATCACAATTTCAACAAATGATTAGTTCACTACAAACTAAGAAAACAAATGTGTACTCCCTCCGTTTTTATTTAAGTCCGCGTATTAGCATTGGTCAAAGTCAAGTTTTGTAAACTCTCAGAAAGCATATAACAAAAAATATTAACATATACAATAACAAATAAATACCATTAGATTCATTATTGAATGTACTTTCACATCATACATATTTTTTATGGTAAATGTTTATATTTTTCTATAAACTTGGTCAAACTTTAGGAAGTTTGACTTTGGTCAAACCTAATATGTAGAGTTTACTAGTACTACTCGCTAGTTGCTTAGCCGAATCACTCAAATCGCCACACGGGGAGTTCAATGACACAAAATTTTGAGGTCGGCGGGAAAATATCCCGCAACCCTGATTCGAGCAGTGGGAAGTTACCATCATAGCCTTCGGAACAGGCCTACGGATATGCTTGGTAGGGGGATGCTTTCGTAACTTCAGGTTCACCCTACCCAGCCAACCCCACCCCGGCACCCAGAGTAGTACACCTGAATACTCCCCATTTTCTATCCCCACCACAAAATAGACTTCTCCACGGCACCGCAACCTTCGTGCTCCTCCCCTTCAACATCGGCGCACTCGTCCACCGCAGCGCATCTGCCTCATCGACGACCTCGTACGCCGCATTGGAGCCTGTCCACCATCATCGTCGTACACGGAGCCTCTTCCCCGGTACCATCTTCCACGGTCTCGGATCTGCTACCCGGAAGCCGATGTCAAGCGCAGAAGCACCACCGTCGTGGACAATGAACTGACTCCCATTGCCGACCATAACTCACAGAGGCCGCCGCAACCATCGTTCTCCTCGATTGTTAATGTGTGTATTGAATCACTTAGCAGTACGTGTGCCGTTCCAATTTTGTTCATACCTACCCTTCAAATTTCCTGGGTGCTATTGTTCCCGTAAAAGTAATTGGTTATAGCCTCCATTGTCCAATAGAATATCAGCTTGTAATTGTGCGTCGCTCCTGTATCGCGCTGTGCTTGGGTAGGTTTTTCATCTGCAACCAGTAGTGTGGCAAATGACGGAAAGTTTTTTAGAACTAGCAAGATGCCCATGTGTTGCACGCATCAAGATGCATTTGTATGAGTAGTTTATCTTGTGGGAGAAAAGGATGAACGAGGGAAGGCCTTATTTGCAAATCTAGAGAGGGCTATGGGTATCTTTTTGCAAAATTCCCATTGTTTCCTTCCTATCTATCAGATATAAATCGGACGGCCTATATTGCAGGATGGAAGGCACACCATCATCACCAACTCTGTTTTTTATAAGAAAAAAGTATAGAGAAAAAAACTAGACAATAGAGAAGTAGAGATAAATATTAAATATAAAATAAATATAACAGTAGAGAAGAGAGTAGAGATAGTAGATACGTTGGGAAAGGATCGTGCGCGTGCGGGAAAAAGCGGTCGGAGGTGCGCTAGTTTTGGCACGCGACATCCGACGTGCTTTATAAAATCCAACGCCCTCCCACCGCTCTGTGCCTTGCCACCTCTCTCTCCCCGCTCTCTGCCTCACCATCACTCTGTCCCAGCTCTTTCTCGCCTCGCCGCCGCCATGCCACCATGCCGCCGCGTCGTCGGGAAACTTGGGGATACCGCGGTGTTTGCGCGCGCCCTTCCGGCGGCTTCTCCGCCGAGATCCGGTTCTGCGGGATGCGCCTCGGCCATGACAATTTCAACACCACCAACGAGGCCGCCTGCGCGTATGACATGGAGGCGTGGTGCCTCCGGTGGCCTCATAGAACATTGAACTTCCCCAACGTGCCGACGCGGGAGCGGGCGCGGGAGCTCGCGCCTCTACCGCGGCTTAGCACCGACGAGGATCATCGCGACAATCGGAGGCGGGAGCACCATCTCAGCATCGTCGATATGGACGAGGAAGCCATGGCGCTATGGCACCAACGCTTCCCGCGGGACATCATCAACGAGCGCGAGTTCTACACGCAAAGGAGGGCGGAGAGGGATAAGAGGAGGGCGGAGCGAGCCGCCTATCGCGAGGACAAGCGTACAATCAATTCAACATGAGGCTAGGAGCAGCGTCGCCCTGGGAATCTGACGACGATCGGTATCTTCACGCCTACAGTCAGACGTCGGAGGAGGACATCACAGAGGAGGAGTCGGACGACGAGGAGTAGTTGAATTATCTATTTTTTTATCTATCAATTCTGAGAACTATCCTCTACTCTCTAGTCTCTCTACTTCTCGATCTCAGGACTGTAAGTGCTTTTTTAAAGCGTCGCACATTGCGACTCTGTTGGAGACGCTCTAAGATGGCAGACGAGTGCTTTAATGTTGCCCACAAGATGTGCGAGTGTTACTAGTAGTATATTTTTCTTCTCATGTTGAGATTTTAAAACCATGAGTGCGAACATGCAGAGTAGCAATGAAGAACAAACACGGGATATTGGGGACATCTTCAAGGAGCGTGGCAAGTTAAAGAGGAGCTGCACCGAACCTGTAAAACAAGCTTTGGTAAGTAACACCCTTTCAATTACTTTCGTTTAGCCTTGTGTTCTTCGATGTGAATATGTTGTAGTTTCTGTTTCTCTTAAGCCTCGTGTTCTTCGATGTGTAATAAGAAGAGTCTTAATCGTCCTAATGCTTTCGTTTTTAGCTTGATGTAGGAAGTGGGTGTTATCACCTTGTAGTCTTTTTTTTCTTTTGAATTCACTTCTCCGAGTTCTGTTTATCTGGCTTCTACTAAATGGATCTGGGTTGCTCTGAGTATTGATCTAAAAAAGAAGTAACTTCATGTCAAGATGCAGTTCCTCCGAGGAGGGAAGTATGGTCAATCTCGAGATCATGTTTCCAAAATGAGGCTGGATTACACACAAGGTGCCAGTTCCCTAATGATGCTGGATTAGACACAAGGTGCAAATTCCCAGATGATGCTGGATTACACACAAGCCAGGTGGAGTCGTCAGTTGTTCGTGTCCTCGTGGCTCTAGTAAAGGCTGAAAGAAAGCGTGCAGCAGCCCTTGAGAATGTAGCTGAGTTCCTGAAGAAGCGAAAAGAGCAATAAGATGCTCTCTTCACCCAAGCCAAAGAAGAGATGGAAGAAGCCAGAAATAAGCTAGCAGAGGCAGAGCAGGCTAGGCGTCTCCTGCTATCTCAAACTGTTGTCAATACAAAATTTCCTTCATAATAGCTAGGTTCAAATGTTTATCCAGTCAGCATGCCTGTTGTGATGTCCGTGCATCTACTGATGTGGCACAAAATATTTTTTTCAGGTGATGTAATAACAGTAATTACTTTCCAAACAATAACAGACGAAGCATTGGACATGGTATAGTTCACGCGCAAGCCCGACATTCCAAGTTCAACTTCCACATCAAACTCATGTTCACAAATATCTGCACATTCATACATAATGTCCACAACCATGATTCACTTCAAAGCCAAAAAAATGTGAGGAGAGTTATAAATAAAGAAAAACCTCTACTAGTTGCTGCTACCAGTGCAAGCACAAAAAGTCAAGACCATGCGTAAATTAATTATATTTTAGTCATTTTTTGTGTTCTAAAATGCCGGCCGGCTCGCGAAAGGACGTGTTGCCGGCACACACGCAGATTCAATGAAGGCAGGCGGGGCAGTCTGAAGCTGGTTGCATGCGGCGATGAGGCGTGCTCAGCCGGGCCTGCAGCGAGTGGGGCCCTCTTGGCCGGCGCGCCGGTTCAATGCCTGCGCTATGAGAGGTCGCGTCCGTTTTAGAGCAATCACTCCCTCCAGTCCTTTTTTTTGGGTATAACAAAATCTCGTTTTCCATTCACATTTTACAAGTAAAATTCGTGGACAAACTTTGACCCAAAATACGATGGGGACTAGTAAACAAGAATGGAGGTAATAGTTTTTTTTAATCAAAGAAGGGTTTCCCCCTTCCAAATTTCATTACTGAAAACTAGCATCTAAATCTAAACCATAGTATTTTCCCTAGAACTACCAGGTTCAACATCTGGCAACATAAACCCATACAACCATACGCCAAGGAGGTACGTAGTACTATGAATTCCATTTTCGCTCCATACCAATCATTCTAAAAACTACTTAGTACTTATAACGCGACACTGAAAATCGGAACTCTTAACCCCGCTAAAAATGATATTTTAAACGTGGCTACTCGATCTGTGGCAACTGGAAAGCCACCGCCTCCAAGTCGTTCACCTGTGATCCCGACCATCAACTCCTACGGATCAACCCCTCAAAAAAAACTCCTACGGATCAGATTATCACGCGAGCTGACTATTCCTACAAAGGTGCTCCACCACGTACCCGGTACCCGTGAATGCAGCAATCGTGCACCTAGGGTTTTAGGGTTTATTTGTTAACGTCGCCTTTACGTAACACTCATGTGTGCGAGATAGTGAAAGACCGACTGCATGTGTGCGCCTCTTCTCTTTGTATATGCACTCCACTATTTGTCTAGTGTCCAAAAAATTATAATAACTACTAACAATGTGCCAATGCGTTGCCACACGATCAAAGTAGATTAATACATATTCACTGATTTGATAGAAAAAAGTCTAGTTTTGAAATACGTATATCACTAAAAATATGTTATGTTTCACTCAAAATATATTCCTTTGGCGGTTTTGATGAGATAAGGGAGGAATGTTGTTGGTTTCAAGATTCGAGAAGTGGTATATGTCTAATTTCTACTCTTACTAGCAAGATGCCCGTGCGTTGCACGGAATATCAAGATCTTGTGGGAGAAAAGGATGAACGAGGGAAGGCCTTTTCTGCAAATGTGGTGAGGAGTGCGGGTAAATTGCCATATTTTCCTTCCTACCCGTCAGATATAAATTGGACGACCTACATTGCAATATGACAGGCCCACCATCATCACCAACTCTGTTATTTATCCCTACTCTTATAAAAAGCATTGTTGGTGATGATCGTGTGCCTTCCATCCTGCAATATAGGCCGTCCGATCTATATCTGACGGATAGGAAGGAAACTATGGCAATTTTGCAAAAAGATACCCACACCCCTCTCCACATTTGCAAATAAGGCCTTCCCTCCTTCATCCTTTTCCCCCACAAGATAAACTACTCATACAAATGCATCTTGATGTTCCGTGCAACGCATGGGCATCTTGCTAGTTGTTGCAAAAAGCCCATGTGTGTGAGAGAGGGAGGGAGACTGGAGGAGGACGGAGTGCATGTGTGACAAAGACACAAAGAGTGTGTGTGAGAGAGGTATCAACTTAAAATGAGGCGATAGTGTGTGTGTGCACGATCAAGAGGGCGTGTCTCAAGAAGGGAAGAAAAATCTACATGGATACAAGGAGCGGGAGAGCAACATGTATGCGCTAGTGGAAGCACGAGTGTGCGGGTGTATGAACCTATCTAGAGGATAGTCAATAAATGTTTGTGAGAGAAATATGAGTCGGGGTGCGAAAGCGAGAGTTTTGTGTGTGTGAGAGAGAGACGGTAGTCGGGAAGGGGAGTGGAACTAGGAGTTGTGTTTGTGTGTGTTTGAGTGAGAGAGAGAGACAGAGAGAGCAGGGGTTGTCTGATCGGTAAACAAATGAATAATGTCATTCTGGGATGGAGACGAAAAGGAGACCGCAACAAATGTTGTGTCTACAGGAGAAAGAGAGAGTAATTTTAGTGGTATGAGTCATATCTAGAGACATATAGGGTGTGTGAGAGAATCCCATAGAGAGAAAGACAAAGTGAAAGACGAGTGGAGACTGTGTGTGTGGCGGTGAAAAAGAAAGCTTAGGTACCGACTGACACCAGAGAACAGTAGAGATGTGAGAGATAATGAAAACCGTGTAATGTATAATGATAGGGAGAGTGTGACACTTCTCAAGGGAGACGTCGAGAGACCATGTTTGCGAGGATAGGAGAAACATGAAGTGAGCATGCGGGTGAGCTGGAGAAAAGAGAGTGATAGCTACATGAAGGAGCATGCATGCGAGAGAGATGGGCGTGAAAGGAGTGAACATAAAAGGGATTCAAATATTTGAATTCGAGGTGATGATACATGTAATCCATACTCGAACCGAAATTGATCTATCAAACATGCATACTCAGATGAATTCACACGCATCTATGTTATTTAATATGTAGATATTACTGATCCATACAATTTAGTAGAACATAATTTGGTTTAAATTTTTTGAATTCAACCTTAAGATTTTGAGATCATTGTATTTGTAAATCATATTATACATATAAGGGAGCAGAATTCTTTGTTGTGCTTTTGAAAGTATATATAAAAATGATGTATATAGAATTTAATCCCAATCAAAAATGGATCCCGCCCGAAAGAAATAGAATACAAACGGGATTCGAATTGAGTTGGCATGGTAAACGTGCACTCTACAAAATTTGAACGAAGAGGGGAAAGTCAGAGTAACCGCCCGAAACCAAAATCTGCGAGATGGAAATTACTACTGCCTATCCCTGCCACGCAAAGCCTATCTGCTAGATTTCTATAGGTTTTGAAAGGGGTAGGTTTGTAATTTCACCGAAACATGACGTAACCGCCTCTTAGCCGGATTCATACACGGCGGGCGCCAAAACATAGTGTGTCCTTGGTCGAAATCGACTCCCTCCCCGATTCATTCATACACGGTGGGCGCCAAAACCAAACTCTCATCGGCAAATATTCGGTGTATGCGAGATTACCGTCCTATCCCCAACCGACTAATATTGCTGTGATGTAGGAAATTTGAAATGGGGGCTAAGTTTGTAGATTTCCTCGCATTTGAGACAAGCGCGCCCTGAATACATGGTTCCCCCTTCCTCTCTACCTCCCTTTCCCCATTCGTACTCCGTGGGCGCCAAAACACCCTCTCCACCCCAGCCTCCTCCATCCGGCACCGTCCGCCACCCCATCCACCGCCGTCCTCCTCCACCATGCTGGAGCTGATACCTCGATGCCGCCGTCCATTACAAGAGATCGAACTCTCTCATCCACGGCTTCAGACCCGGATCCTTGCATCCCGTCCTCTCGCTTCATCCCCGTCGTCGTCCACCTTGCCGACGCCACTCCTACGACCGTCTCGTCCACCACGCCCTGACACCACCGTCTACCCTCCTAGATCTGCTTCCACGCCGCCGTTAGCCATCGCTACCGCAACACCGTCAAATTCTCAGTAGATGCATACACGGCGCCGCACTAGAGGCGGTACTCTTTCGTATTTGCTCAACTTATTTATCACAACAAGAAAATAGATTGCCACTGCTTTAATCTGATTTCTTGTCTTGGTTGCGAAGTTGCCTTTGTCCGGTTTGCACCTTTAGATCCGCCATGGCACGCTCAACACTATACTCCCAATGCTTATGGTTTTCCCCTTTTATATTCCACACTAGTTAAATCACAGTAGACTAAATTTCAAAATTGGGTCAGTCAATTTTTTAGAGCTCGCCGGAGTTTGCCGGTGCGAACGAAGGGGCTT
>NC_057798.1:66668880-66686241 GCF_018294505.1 Triticum aestivum
GCGGTGGGGGGCGGTGGTCCGGCCGGCGACCCGTGCGGTGTCCTGAATGGGAAGAATCAGAGACAAGGAAAAAAAAGGGTTGGGAGACGTAGGATCTTCATCCAACCGCCTGAAATGGTCGAGAGACAGCAGGGAGTTGCATTCTTAATGCGCTCTGGTTCATCATGTGTGGGCACTGCGCAGCCAACATTTTATTATCCAAAATCTGCTTGCTCTTCTTTACCATGTTCCTCTTCCGTTCTTCTTTAATATGTACTCTCTTTGTTCCTATATACAAGTCTTTGTATAGATTCCACCATGGACTACATATGGAGCAAAATGAGTGACTCTACACTCTAAAATGTATCTGGATACATCTGTATGTGATCCATAGTGGAAATCTCTACCAAGACTTATATTTTGGAACGGAGGGAGTATGATAGTAGTACAGTATGTTCCTTGTACTGAAGATGAGCAGGGACATTTGCAGTGTAGAGGTCTATACAGTCAGCTATGATGGACACTCTGAGCCTCTTTGATTCATAAGATTTTGTAAACATAAGAATAGGATTTGTAGTGGCCTGCCCACTTGAATCCTATAAGAATAGCAAGGAAATGCGGGGAGCTGTGTCGCCTTTGAGAGTTACACTGATATTAACAGTACCACACCTTCACTTGAAGAGAGCTGGTATCCGAAGCCTTTCTAGCCGTAGCGGCAATACTAGCACATATATTCCAGCAAGTTCCACTTTGCTGATTTTACTCTGATGCTTAAGGTTTTCCCATTATATCTACACTATGATCTGTGTAGCTGCTTTGTGTCGCACTAGCAGCAGTCCACTCTTGAAGCTAAACACTGCAATGACTTACAAAATTGGCACCAAGGCATTGAGTGCCATTCTGGATGCAATGAAATTCATATGCTCCCCACCTATTGACTCTTGTTCAGAATATGATCCTAATGACTCTTGTTCAAAATTGCCATATATAGAGAGACATCATGGAATTGCATTTGTTTGGGCGTTATGATTCATCTTGAGTGGGCAACCAACATTGTATGCAATGAAGCGGAACCTCAAGAATATGCTTCCTCTTCTGTTCTTTAACATGTTCCTCTTTGTTTATTCTGTATTTAGTCCGTACAGTATGTTCCTTGTCAGGAAGGGGCGCAGGGACATCTGCAGTCAACAGCTGATAGAGCTGGCCTATACATGATCGATAGGCTTTCAATTACTAGCGGAAATACAACACCGTATTTTCAAGCCAGTTCCACTTTCCCGATTTATATATCGTGGTTATGGCGTACCCCTGTTATGTACACTATGATCTGCCTAGTTGCTGTGTGCTCCTGTTATCATGGTTTGGTAATAAACTCTCTATACAGTATATTATGAACCTATCATCTGCCAACTATCCTTACTTCTGGAGCCTATTTTTTTCTGTACTTGTGCCAGATTATATAAATGTGTCGGTGTACAAAAGTAGGGGCTCTACTTTTGACCCCTTTACTTGTGCACGGGCAGTCAGAGCCACCCGCCACAGCCACGCATAACAGGGCAGGAAAGGGAAGCCGGAGAGAAGCCAAAGGCACAAGACAAACAAGGCAACATCAAGGACCAAGGCCACAAAGTGCAGATAGGCGAAGCAGGTTTCCCCGACAAGACCCTTGCCGGGGGCAGCCTCCGTGGCCCCGGCAAGCCCCTTGCCGGGGCAGCTCACCCACACAAGTGGAGCGGGCCACCCTCGAGCCACGGTCTCCAATAGCAATGATTGGACCAGGGCTCGGGAGGCACCTCCATGGTGGCATGCAGATCTTTGTGAAGACATAGAATGCTCAAGATCAGATGAGGATTGGAAAGCAACAATCCTCACCAAGATCCTTACCGAAGGAGTCCACGAGACCCCCGGCAAGACCCTTACCGGGACGCCAGCGCACCACGGCAGGACCCTTGCCGGGCCACCCGACAAGACCCTTGCCAGAGGCGACAGCAGGGCCACTGCCAGGCCCGCACCAATCAAATCCCCGCCGTTGTTCGCATGCAGCTTCCAGTCCAACCAGCTGGGCAGGCACCTGCGTGGCAACATGCAGCTTCCAGGCCAACTCAGCACGCACCTGCGTGGCGGCATGCAGATCTTCGTGGAGGCTCCACCACCGCGCCACCTCAGCTGCTTGCCTACCTACATGGCACCAGATGCATCGCTGGCCAAGGCGCGTGTCGAGGCGAGGAGGAGCGATGATGGACGGGACGGGCCTCGCTCCCGTCCCCGATAAAGTGAAGGGACACCTAAGCCTCGCATTAAATGCGCTTTGTCCTATAATACTAGCGATAAGCTCACAGCGCTGTAGCACTTTCCACCTTCTGTGTGCCATTGTGGCAGCCCCTTTCGCCTATAAAAGGAGGCCCACGGCGCACTGGAGAAGGATTCAGCTCTTTGGAACCTAGTAGCACCCGGAGCTAGTTCAAGAGCTCAAGAACACTAAATACATCCACCAAAGCAGGATCGTAGGGTTTTACGCACCTTTGCGGCCCGAACCTGGTTAAATCCCCTTTGTGTTGTCTGCTAGTCCCACTCTTCTCATGATCCCCCACCCCGGAACAATAGTAGAGATTCCAGTGATCCCATATGTGTCATTTCCCACCAACATCTTTGGCGCGCCAGGTAGGGGGCGTGCAATTGTGAGAATCTGGTCTAGCAGTTGACCTAGCTGTTCCTCATCGCCATGGCTCCTAAGAAGAAGACGGCCACGGCGATCGGTTCGTCTAGAACCAGATTGCCAGTACCGGTGCGACCAGTAGCGGGCCAGTCGCGGAGAGAACCCGCGGCGCGGCCCACGAACATCCGCATCATCCTAGCGGTCCAGGCCTGGCGAGTGGCGTCGTTCGCGCGCCAGGCGACAAGCCACCAGTCGCGGGCTCCAGAGATGGAGTCAGGGCCCTCGCAGGCGGCGCGGGGCCCTCCAGGGGCGCCGCCATCCTGCCAGACGGCGGCACGGCGACCTCCAAGACGCCAATGCCGGCGCCCACGGCGGGCTCTTCTCAGGTTGTGCGTGATGAGCAGCGTCACCCTACCAGTGACCCTGCGCGCCGCCCTGGGAAGAGTCCCATGCGCTCACCACATGATGAGGAGGGTCAGCACATGCGCCGAGGTGCTGACGGAGGTGGCGAACGGCCGCGGGGCCGTGACGCAGCTCCTTTTAACGTTGTTAGAAGTCGAGGCGCATCGCGGTCCACCCAGCTTTCGCCGCCACCCGCGCTAGCGAAAGCCCTAACACACGCGTAGCTACTCCTCGATTTTTCTCCTGCCGCGAAGAAGCTCGACGAATGGAGGGCCACCGCCCGGAGCCTCGCCGGCATCGCCAACAACGATGAGTTGCGGCTGGCGGGACCCGTAGGCCGTCGCTCCACCGGGCCACCGCATGCCAGCGGAGGCCGTGCCGGAGGCGATGCGGCCACGGTGCACTCCCCTCCTCCATCCCGGCCACCCTAGGCATCGGTCCGTCGCGACGACGCTCGTGATGATATCTCCATCACATAGTCCGACCCGCAAACCAACCGTGACCATCGCCAAATTCTTCAGGAGAAGGCTCACGAGAACGCTCGAACCACCATCGAGCATCGACGTGACGCACGCCACCAGTTGGACAGGCGGGCAGGGCCCGCTACGGAGCACCCAGCACCAGGAGGCTACGGTGGCCTACCCTACGAGGTGGGTTGTCCGGCTTTCACCCGTGAGTTGCGGCAGTTCCAGTAGCCCTCCCACCGTACGTTCAAGCCTGACATCGGCGAGAAGTACAACGGCAAGACCCACCCGTGAGAGTTCCTCAACATCTACACCATCGCGATGCAGGCTGCTGGGGCCCACGACGATAAGGTGCTTGCCAACTACTTCCCACTGGCACTCAAGCCTAATGTTATTTCGTGGTTGATGCACTTGCCGATGGATTCCATCTCTTCTTGGGAGGATCTGTGCCATGAGTTTGTTGGCGCCTTTACCGGAAGTCACCAAGCTCATGGCCAGGCGAGTGATTTACACATCATCCCCCAGAAGGAAGGAGAAAATTTGCGCAAGTACATCCAAAGGTTTCAGTCGGGTGCAGTACAACATCCCCGATGTTCATCCCGCCGCCGTGATCAGTGCGTTCCACTAGAATGTGCGCAAGCGCAACATGCGCGAAGAGCTGGCGATGAACAAGGTCAAGGATGCGGCTGAGCTTTATGTCCTGGCCGATCAATGTGCTCCCGCCGAAGAGGGAAGGAAGTACCCCGGCAAAGATGCCGGCGCGGAAACCGACTCCACTGGCGACACTGCCACCCCAGTGAAGAAGGTCCGGCGCCGTAACAGGAAGCGCAAGGTCAAGGCTATGCTTGCCGTCGAGTGATCCGACGACATCGGCACCACCAAGAAGACCAAGGCGAGCGACCCCGGCAAGGAGGTTGCCGGGTGTGTCGCTTGCCGGGCCTTGGCGGGTGCCGACAAGCCAAGAGGCTCCGACAAGAAGTGTTGCAAGATCCACCGCACCAAGGGCCATGACCTCCAAAACTGCCGGCAGGTAGAGCTGCTCGCTGAGAAGCAAAAAGCCGAGTCTGAGCGGCGGGACAAGGAGAAAGGCCAAGATGGTGCCGAGGGGTCCGGCAAGAAATATGGCGGCCAAGGAGGCCTCCGCGGCAAGGATAGTCAGCAGGAAAGCCCCGCTTGGGGCCGCGACAAGAAGCAGGAAGATGATGAACATGACGAGGACGACGAGTCCGGCGACCACGAGTTTCAGAAGGCCATAGAGGCCATGTGCGTCGATGGTGGCGCCTCGCTGCATACGTCCCACCGCCAACTCAAGCAGTGGGCGCGTGAGATCACGGCGGTGGATCCATCGTTCGACGCATGGAGGCCGCTGAAGTGGTCCAGCATGCCCATCATCTTTGACACCGAGGACCACCTTGACCGCACTACTGCGGTCGGGTGTTTGCCATTGTTGGTTTCACCGACAGTCCGCAACCTCAAGGTGAAAAAGATGTTGGTTGACGGTGGGGCTGACCTAAACTTGATCTCTCCTGTTGTGGTCAAAAGGCTGCAGATCCCTGATGGAGACCTCGAGGAGACGGGCACGTTCCAAGGGGTTAACCCGGGGAGGAGCTAGCCAAAGGGAAAGATCACGCTGCCCATGACCTTCGGGGGTGAGCTGAACCACAGGACGGAGAGGATTGTTTTTGATGTAGCCGAGATCCCCTTGCCTTACAAAGGGATCCTCGGCCGCTCGGCGTTAGCCAAGTTCATGGCGGTTTCACACTATGCCTACAACATGTTGAAGATGCCAGGGCCGATGAACATCATCTCTGCCCCCTCCGACAAGAAAGATGCGTTGATTTGCGCCGACCAACTCTACCGGGATGCAGTTGCAGCAGCTGCCGCTAAGGCACCTACTCGTGCCGACGCAGCCCCGGGAAGGAAGAAGACCGGTGAGACCCCTCGCACCCACTCCGGTGAGCGCACCTCTTTGGGGTGTTGCGCTCCCGTTGAGGGCGTGCCAGAGAGCTCCGCCGGCAGGTGCAAGAAGTCCAGAGCTGCACCACCAGAGACCAAGAAGGTACCCGTCAAGGAGGACGGCATGGGGGAGCTTTTACCATAAGCTCAACCCTCGACAACAAATAGGAAAGCGAGCTCGTCACTTTCCTGCAGGCGAATGTCGATGTGTTTGCGTGGCAAGCTTCCAACATCCGCGGCGTTCCTAGGAAAGTGACTGAGCACCATCTTAATGTCTTTCCTCATGTGCGGCCCGTCAAGCAGAAGGTCAGGAAGCAAGCTCTGGAGAGGCAAGAGTTCATCACATAGGAAATCAGGAAGCTAGAGGCGGCAGGCTTGGTAAGAGGAGTACTCCATCCGACATGGTTGGCCAATCCGGTAGTAGTGCACAAGGAAAATGGGAAGTGGAGGCTGTGTATTGATTACACATACATCAATAAGGCTTGTCCAAAGGATCCCTTCCCGTTGCCGCGCATCGACCAGATTGTTGACTCCACGGTCGGGTGTGACCTGTTAGCATTCCTCGACGCCTACTCAGGGTACCACCAGATCTTCATGACGAAGGAGGACGAGGAAAAGATAGCATTCATCACCCCATGTGGTACGTACTGCTTTTTATGGATGACTTTCGGGTTGAAGAGTGATGGCTCAACCTTTGCAAGAGCGCTCCAAATTGGTTTTGAACCCCAGCTACATAGAAATATGGAAGCTTATATGGATGATATAGTGGTCAAAACCAAGGACAAAGCAACGCTTGTGCAAGATCTGGAGGAAACATTTGGGAACCTGCGCAGGATCAACCTCAAATTGAACCCTGAGAAGTGTGTCTTCGGTGTCCCGTCTGGCAAGCTTCTCGGGTTCTTTGTGTCGCAGCGCGGGATTGAAGCAAACCCAGATAAGATCAAGGCCATTGAGCAGATTGAGGTACCCAAACGGATCAAGGACGTGCGTCGGCTCACTGGCTGCATTGCTGCCATGAGTCGATTCATCTCCAAGTCCGCGGAGCGTGCCCTTCCTTTTTTCAAGATCTTGAAGAAAGCGGGCCTGGTGGAGTGGACCCCAGAGGCCGAGGCGGCATTGCAAGACTTGAAGAAGTACCTCTCCTCTGCCCCAGTGCTGGTTTCGCCCAAACCACAAGAATAGTTGCTGCTATATCTAGCGGTAACAAACCAAGTGGTCAGCACCGCATTGGTGGTGCAGAGAGAGGTCGACGAGGAGACAGCAGCAGCGGCAGAGTCAATAGTTGGCGGGCCAGAACCTTCCCCGGCAGGGCTCAGTCCCGGCAAGACTGAGTCCCCGGCAAGGCTCGGTCCCGACAAGACTAACGCCAGTACGGTAGGACCCGCGTGGCCGGGTGAAGTGGTGCAAAGGAAGAAGATGGTGCAGCACCCAGTTTACTTCGTCAGCTCCCTCTTGCAGGGAGCTAGGTCGAGGTATTCAGGTGTGCAAAAATTGCTCTTCGGCCTCCTTATGGCCTCGAGGAAGCTGCGCCAATACTTCCAAGCATACGAGATCACCGTGGTTACCCACCTTCCGTTGCAACGGATACTGCATAACCCAGATGCAACAAGAAGGATCATGGAATGGGCCCTGGAGCTGTCAAGTTTCGGCATGAAGTTCGAAAGTACCTCGATGATTCAGAGCAGAGTCTTGGCAGAGTTTGTTGCAGAATGGACCTCGACGCCTGACGAAGAGGTACAGGAGACCACTCTCCCCAGCAAGGAAACGAGCGGCAACCGGATCATGTACTTTGATGGGGCTTTTTCGCTGGAAGGCGCCAGTGCTGATGTGCTGCTTGTCGCATCCACCGGAGAGAACCTCAAGTACGTCATCCAAATGCACTTTCCTCGGGAGATGTCAACCAACAACAACACCCAATACAAGGGTTTGCTTGCTGGTCTCAGGATCGCGGCGGACCTCGGAGTCAAAAAGCTCATCGTCAGGGGCGACTCGCAACTCGTCGTCAGGCAGGTCAACAAAGATTATCAAAGCCCGTTGATGAAAGCCTACGTGGATGAAGTGAGTAAGCTAGAGGAGCGCTTTGATGGTATACGACCAGAGCACGTCCCTCGGGCGGAGAACGACATCGCCGACTACTTGTCAAAGCGTGCTGCCCTCAAGCTACCTATGGAACCAGGTACTTTTGTGCTTCAGTTAACTCAACCGTCCGTTGAGACGTCAACCGGACAGAACAAGTGGAGGAAGCTAGGCTCCGGCAAGTATTTCCCCACCAAGCTCCCCAGAGCCGCCGGCGAAGATGTTGTCGTGGATGCCGATCCTGCCGCAGGACAACCGACTCCGGCTGGACCTCAGGTCATGGCCATAGAGACGGTCGTTCCCGTGGCAGAAGAGATGCCTTTAGTCCTTGCCGTCGAGCCACAGGCTCCAGCATGGGTGCAGCACACCGTCCAATTCCTCCAAATGGGAGAGCTTCCTGAGGAGCAGGAAGAGGCATAGAAAGTAGCCTGACGGTCCTCTTTGTACCAATTCATTGACAATGTTTTGTACAGAAAGAGACCGAATGGGGTGAAATTGAAGTGCATCTCCCGGGAGGAAGGACTAGAGCTGTTGGCAGAGATACATGGAGGCATATGTGGCTCCCACATAGGGTCAAGGGCCCTTGCCGGCAAGGCATTCCGGCAAGGCTTCTTCTAGCCCACCGCCCTCTAGGATGCGATGGCACTAGTAACCAAGTGTGAAGCATGCCAGTTCCATTCAAAGAAGCTTCATCAACCAGCCCAAGCCCTTCTAACCATCCCTCTCTCCTGGCCCTTCTCGGTCTGGGGGCTCGACATATTGGGCCCCTTCACCCATGCTGTCAGGGGCTTTGAGTACTTGTACGTTGCAATCGACAAGTTCACAAACTGGCCAGAGGTGGAAGTAGTGAGGAAGGTGACGGCGCAGTCAGCCATCAAGTTCTTCAAGGGACTAGTGTGCCGTTTTGGGGTGCCCAAAAGGATCATCACCGACAATGGCACATAGTTCACAAGCCACGCCTTCATGCAATACATTGAGGATCTCGGCAGCAAGGTCTGTTTTGCCTCCGTGGCACATCCACGGAGCAGCGGCCAAGAGGAGAGAACAAATGAAGAAGTCCCGCGAGGCTTAAGAACAAAGACTTTTGACAGGCTGCGCAAAAGTGGAAGACGATGGATTGATGAGTTGCCGGCGGTTCTTTGGTCGATCAGAACAACGCCAAATTGAGCCACCGGCAAGGCACCCTTTGCCCTGGTCTACGGGGCAGAAGCAGTTCTCCCCATGGAACTCATATACGGGTCGCCTCGAGTGCTCGCTTATGATGAGCTTGAGCAAGAGCAATTGCGGCAAGTTGACGCAACGCTCCTTAAGGAAGATCGTCTCCGGGCGACTATGAGAGCAGCATGCTACCAGCAAGCCTTGCGCCGCTACCATAGCCGCAAGGTACATGCCCGGAGCTTTGAGGAAGGTGACCTTGTTCTTTGGCACGTTCAGTCAGCCAAGAATTCCAACAAGTTGACGCCGAAGTGGGAAGGCCCTTATCGGGTAACACGTGTCACCAGGCCCGGCGCAGTCTTCCTGGAGACCGAAGATGTCGTTCCAGTGAGCAACCCGTGGAACATCGAGCATCTTCGCAAGTTTTACCCATAAGGCACGGCTGCTGGACGTCCCAGCAAGCCACCCTTTTGTACGAGCCTTGCGGGCAAGGCATGTAACCCTTTGTACAAAGCCAGGCGCAGACCCTGAGCACTAATAAACGAAGCGCTGGCGCCCTAAGTGATAGCATGCATGCTAGGTCGAGTCTCCTCCTCGGTTAGGGTTGATAGTGCTTGGCAGTGGCTAACCCCTAGCTTAGAGGTCGAGTATGCATCTCTCTGTTTCTTGCCTGTCCTTTTTGGTCGCAGGACACGTAAGTATTTCTGCCGAGCTGTTTGGAAGAAAGGGACGGACCGATGCCCTAACCCCGGCAAGCCAAGGTTGTCGGGGGCTGCAAATATAAGGGTCCGTTCACGGCAAGTCAAGGATGCCGGGGGCTGCAGGTCCAGATAAGTTTTTTATCCTCTATCATGCATTTCGTTATGAACTGGGGTATGTGAAACCACGTGTTATATCCAAGCTATCATGCTCCCCTCTTTTTGAACCCAATGATTATCTCCTGTGTCCTAAGTTGGTCGTAGACGCGGCAGCAAAAGGATTGAACGTGGAGCCCAAACTCATCTCATCCCTACTTCCGCCAAGAGCGTGAGAAAGGTCGAGCGAGATGGGGGAACGGCGAGGCCTGTTGCCGGGCAAAAAACATGTACCTTAGATAGTAACAAGGGTTCATTCCTTGTCGTGGGTTTCTCCCGTGAACAAAAAACCCGGCAACATCCCTTTTTTCATTAAAAAACATCCCGTACAGGTACAGTTTATACGAAATGAAAAACATGAGCAAGGAGATTAAAAGTTCTAAAGTTAACAAAGGCCCGAAGGCTTACAAGACTAAAAAGAGATAAGGTGCCCGTAATCCCTTTCTTGTCCCTCTCCTCAGGAAATGGAACAAGGAATCAAAAGGGCAAAAGGGGCGCCTAGGCAAGCTACGGGTGGCAGAAGACACCAAGGGAACATCTCGGTGGCCATCCAAGGGCTGGATGGTGATGGCGGCACCGGAGGAAGAGCTCGAAGATGAGGTGGCAGGACTGTCAATACGCTACGAAGGCGTCGGTGCCCGCATACTCCGACTTGAAGGCCTTGCTGCCCGCCCTCTTCCTCTTCCCCAACCTCCCCACGCCAGCCGCCCAAGGAGGCGACCCCGAGAAGTTCAAGGAGCCGGCGACACGGATGATGGGGTTGCCGGTGCCGCCCGGAGCGGCGCCCGACACCTAGTCGGACCCGTCATCCTACCGCCCGCCACCCTCGTCGTCGATGCCGCTGTCCTCCTCGTCACCTTCGCTCGAGGAGAAATCTTCATCATTGGAGGAACTCTCCATGCAGCACCTTATGCGGGTCCCGAAGTGCCCGAAGATCTTGACGGAGAGGAGGCCACTCTCCATTAATTTGAAATGGAGAGTGAGCCCCTCCGTCAAGCTATGGATGCGGGCAAAGGTCTTCTACCCTCGACGGAGGTACATGACGTGAGGGGCGGGGAACTCGACGTCAGCCCCTATGCCACTATTCCCACAACCCCTCATATGCAGCCGCAACGCCTGCGGTGGATCCAGCTCCATCTCCCGCGCAAACGGAGTCGGGAGGCGGAGACGACAGCGCGACGGCTGACGCAAACTGATGAAGAACTCGCAAGGGTTGTCCCCGACGTGGCCCTCCATCGGAGGAGGGGCCGCTAGCGGAGGCGAAGCCGATCTGCCATCCCATCCTCCTCTCCCTCGAGCACCACAGCGGCCTCGACCTCGCCCCCTCTCCCTCCCTCTGACGGGAGGCTCCGCCGCTACGAGCTCTTGGGGAGGAGCGATGCTTTGTGGAGCCGAGACCCTCGCCGCCACCGATGAAGCATTGCAACGCCCCCTCGCCATGACGGGAAGAAGGAGAGAGCAAGGATGGGAAGAGGCAGATGACAGAGGATTGAGAAGCACCGTTCCACCCGCTCCCCTCTTTATAAAGGGGCAGGGGCGAGGCTCGGCCGCCCCCTCTCGGCCAATCCAGCCCGTTATAGTGACAGCAGGCGGGGCCTCGACCGCCCTCCCCGCTCCATTGAAGGCGCGTGGGAACCGACCAGCGCATGCGCACGACTTCCCACACCCCGCGCGCCTGTTATTCGCCCTGCACCGTGCAAGCAGCGAACGTGGCGCAAGGGATAGGCGCAGTGGGACGCGTGGAGTGACGGTTCCCAAGCGAGGGCAGTAAATCAGCAGCGGCCCTGCGGTCTCAAAGAGACACACAAGCTGCCTCTGCACTGTCCACCACGGGATGATGCCAGCATGCTTCCATCATGCACGCGCACGACCCCCACGTCGCGCGTTTAATGCAGGTCGTGGGGGAAGCGCAGCGGACGGAGCAGTTATCACGGTAAAAATATGCCCCAACTGCCCATGCACCGTTCTGGGCCTAGCCCAACAACGTGTTGTGCTTATGTATGGCCCAGGCCCGGGGGCTCCTGTCGGTGTACAAAAGTTGGCACTCTGCTTTTGACCCCTTTACTTTTGCATGGGCAGTCAGAGCCACCCGCCACAGCCACGCATAAGAGGGCAGGAAAGGGAAGCCGGAGAGAAGCCAAAGGCACAAGACAAACAAGGCAACATCGAGGACCAAGGCCACAAAGTGCAGATGGGCGAAGCAGGTTTCCCCGGCAAGACCCTTGCCGGGGGCAGCCTCCGCGGCCCCGGCAAGCCCCTTACTAGGGCAGCTCACCCACACTAGTGGAGCGGGCCACCCTCGAGCCACGGTCTCCAACAGCCATGATTGGACCAGGGCTCGGGAGGCACCTCCATGGTGGCATGCAGATCTTTGTGAAGACATAGAATGCTCAGGATCAGATGAGGAGTGGAAAGCAACAATCCTCACCAAGATCCTTACCGAAGGAGTCCACGAGACCCCCGGCAAGACCATTGCCAGGACGCCAGAGCACCACGGCAGGACCCTTGCTGGGCCACCCGCGAAAAGACCCTTGCCAGAGGCGACAGCAGGGCCACTGCCAGGCCCGCACCAATCAACTCCCCGCCGCCGTTTGCATGCAGCTTCCAGTCCAACCAGCTGGGCAGGCACCTGCATGGCAACATTCAGCTTCCAGGCCAACTCAGCATGCACCTGCGTGGCGGCATGCAGATCTTCGTGCAGGCTCCACCACCGCGCCACCTCAACTGCTTGCCTACCTACATGGCACCAGATGCATCGCTGGCTAGGGCGCGTGTTGAGGCGAGGAGGAGCGGAGACGGACAGGACGGGCCTCGCTCCCGTCCCCAATAAAGTGAAGGGACACCTAAGCCTCGCATTAAATGCGCTTTGTCTTGTAATACCAGCGATAAGCTCACAACGCTGTAGCACTTTCCACCTCCTGTGTGCCACTGTGGCAGCCCTTTTCGCCTATAAAACGAGGCCCATGGCGCACTGGAGAAGGATTCGGCTCTTTGGAACCTAGCAGCACCCGGAGCTAGTTCAAGAGCTCAAGAACACTATATACATCCACCAAAGTAGGATCGTAGGATTTTACGCACCTTTGTGGCCCGAACCTGGGTAAATCTCCTTTGTGCTATCTGCTAGTCCCGCTCTTCTCACGATCCCGCGCCCCAGAACCGTAGTAAGGATTTCAGTGATCCCATAGGTGTCGTTTCCCACCGACAAAATGCACGCACCATATTACAGCACACATGAGCTCTCTCATCAGAATCCAGTGATAGCACACAAGTGTCTACATGGGCGCTCCTATATTAGAATATCATCTGCATTACAAAGATAATCTCACAACTATTTATGTGTTCATGGTTCTCAGATATTATACGTATATACAGTGAATATCAGAATCCGCGCATCAGAAGAATATTGTGGACCACTCCAATGGCTTACAAAATTGGCAACAAGGCATTGAGTGCCATTCTGGATGCAATGAAACTCATATGCTCCCCACCTGTTGATTCTTGTTCAGTATATGATCCTAATGACTATTCTAACCTCCAGGAGTTAAAGGCAGATGGCTTGTCCTGTTCACCCATCAAGGTGCATGTTCTAATTTGGCAAGGTTTTATTGATTGTGCGAATCTTGCATATGTTGTCTTGCATTTCTTCTACTTTGTTGCACCGCCATCTGCTTAGTTTACTCATCATACACTACAGGAATCAACTACTTTGCCGTCCACCGGGGCGGACGGCAAATGCCTTTGCCGTCTGCCACGGACGGCAATAGGCTCCGGCAAAGTAATGATCGGCAAAGAGCTACTTTGTCGTCTGCTTTCGGAGGCTGACGGCAAAGGGTCCTTTGCCATAAGTAGCGGACGGCAAAGAAAGCTGACGGCAATAAATACACTGTTAGTCCGTTAGATGGCTAACGACAGCCTTTGCCGTCAGCTGCTGACAGCAAAAATTATCTGGCCTTTGCTGTCCGCCTGGTGACGTCAGCTGGACATCACTGCCCACCTATTCTTTGATGTCCACCACTGTAGGCAAATGTGGTGGTCCTTTGCCGTCTACCACTATAGGCAAACTGGCCAAATGGGTCAGCTCCCACGGAGCACATGTGGCTGCCACGTGTCTTCTTTGCCTTCCGCGGCAGACGGCAAAGGGTCCTTTGCCATCAGCGGCGGATGGCAAAGATCATGCATTGCCTCTTTTTTCTGTTTTTTTAATCCAACAATTTTCACAGCAAATATATATGACATATATATATATATATATTTCACAGGGCTATTTAACAGCAAACATATGACATATCCAGCACATAAGTTTCATCGTACATACATATATAGTTCCATCCATTCATACATAGCAAGTTGCACATACACATAAGTTGCGACCATTAGGAAGTTGCACATACATATTACAATGCAAAGTTTCATCAAGATAGCAAGTTCCATCGTAGCAAGCTAGAGGAATAATAGAAGAGAATGAAATAAAAAACAAGCACTCCATCATAGCAAGCTAGCTTCCGAGAAGTGAATGAAATCTGCAAAATGGCAAATAGGAAAGTTAGGAAAAGGTGACTAGAAGAAGAAGACTAGAAGAAGAAGCACTCCATCGTTTGTGAGGTAACTTACGTGAAATGGATCGTTTATGAGCTAACTTAGGTAAAATGCATCATTTTAGAGCTAACGTAGGTAAGATGGGTCATTTTGGAGCTAACGTAGGTAAAATGGGTCATTTTGGAGCTAACGTAGGTAAAATGGGTCATTTTAGAGCTAATGTAGGTAAAATGGATCATTTTGGAGATAATATAGGTAAAATGGGTCATTTTAAAGCTAACTTGGGTAAAATGGATCATTTATGAGCTAACTAAGGTAAAATGGGTCATTTTAGAGCTAACTTAGGTAAAACGGATCGTTTATGAGCTAACTAAGCTAATTATGCCGTTTTTTACATAAGTAAGCTAAGTACATGTCATTATTGAGCAAACCTAGTTAACTAAGCATATTACAACTAACTTAGGTCATTTTGGAGGAAACAAAGCTAAGTATAGATCGTTTTAGAGCTAACTTAGGTAAAATGGCTGGTTTTGGAGGTCAGTAAGCTTATTAAGTCATTTTGGAGGAAAATAATCTAACTCTAGGTCATTAAAGTAAGCATATTGGAGGAAATAAAGCTAAGTCTAGGTCTTTATGCATTTGTTAAGCAAAAATCTAGAGAAACTTACCGTGATCATGGAGGTGTAGGAGCGGGCTGGCTCGTGCCAGTAGCTGGAGAAGGATCGTGTGATGCTTTTCTGGAGTTACGCTGCACCAAAGATCATTTCCAATTTTTCGTTAGCATGATGACACTCAAATGTTAAGACTAGCAAGTAACGTCCATTCAAATTAAACTCACCGTGGTCTCAGGAGCAATCTCTGGATCAATGGCTATGGAGCCACGAGACCTCCCGCCACCAGATATCATCACCTGCTCTGGATCAATGGGACCTTGGCTAGGGTTAAAGTCCTCCCCTTTCCTCGCCTTCCCCTTCACTTTCTTGTAAGAGGCGGTGTGGGCCATGGCATACAGGTCGTACCCCTCTGGCACCTTATCCGTCTTATTGTAGCATGCCTGAAAGAGAGAAACAAAGTAAATTAGTAATTAAATGGCTCAAGCTAGCATGATGAATGAATTGCATGAATCATGAAGCAAACCACATACCCAGTTTCGCCCGAACTGATATAAGCTGGAGTTGCCTTGATGCTGTGGCACACCTTCAATTTGGGCACGTTTGTCCTTGGCCTCAGTCGGCTCCCCTTCCATCTTCCAACACCTGCCATGACAAAGAGTAAACGAAATTAGTACAACATAAAAAAATACTGACATGAATAATAATATTTATATCACTTAAGTGTATCATCATCAAGTACAACATAAAAAAATTGAATACCTGACACTACTAATAATCTCGATCAGTATCATCAATAAATGCATAATCATCATCATCACTATAATCAATGACGGGCTCATAGGGTTCAGTGGCATCAACATGTGGAAGGTCACCTTGACGTAATCGGTCAAGCATTGACAAGTCATCCGCAGCAGTAACCTCTTCTTGTTCCGGCTCTTCTTGTTCCTCCTCCGGGGTGATGTCGGATTCACTGTCGCTGTCTACTTCAATGTCTTGGGGTGAAGTATAGCGGTTCTTGAAACGCTTTTTGGAAAGACGTGTCTCTTGGAAGAATTCTCCTTCATATGTGTCTGGGTTAATGTGAGGTTCATAATCCTCTTCCTTTGGGGGAGATAGTCTAGCACGTGGCGACACTTCATAAACGACATCCCAACCTTTCAGATTTAGATTAGTTTGGCAGGCCCACGGTCGATAGAATACTTGGGTCGCCTGTTGAGCCGTAATATAGACATCAGGAACATTGCGTCGTAGCATTCTCTGCCCAAGTTGAACTGAGCCTTCAGAGCCATTACTTGTGAGATGGCATCCAACTGACAAAGCTCAGTGTGCTCGTGGAGTGGACGTTTTGAAGACTCCAACATTTCATTGAAGGCCTTTGCAGATTCCTCCATCTCCTCGTCCAAATCCCGAGCATCATCATAGTCTTGCACCATGTTTTCCATCCCGGTACCATGCTCGTCGGTGCGATGACGATCCACCTCAGCTCTGTCACGTTGGCAGACTCACCATGATATGTCCACACCGTATAATCGGGCGTAAAACCACTCTTCTGCAGGTGTTTGCCCATTTCAGCCTCTGTCCTCTTTTCCCAATTGCCGCACGGGAAACAGGGGCACCAGGTTTTCCTCTGGCCATTTGCAAATGCGTCTTGCACAAACCCCTTGGTTTTTGTGAACCATTCAACACTCCATTTGTTCTGACTAGTGTGACCGGTATACATCCACACACGATCACTCATCTTGACTTTCAGAGCTACTGGACACACAACAAATACACACACACATACACACACACACACACACATATATATATATATATATATATATATATATAATCCACCATGTATATATTCATAAGTTGATCTACTTTGTCAATTTTATTACGTCCATGCAACCTACACTCTAATAGGTAATGATAGGTCCAAATCCCACTCGACTATGTGTAGATTGGGTTCATTTTCCCATGCTATGCTCCGGATCCAACGCAAAATTTCGGCAGCACCTCCTCGCTGTTCTCCTGATACACGTCTCTGCAATAAACAGAGAGGATGTGTACCCGGAGAACAACAGGGGAGGCACTGAAAAAATTTATGCGTCGGATCCGGAGCAAAGCATATGGGAAAACGAAGCCAATCTACACATACTCGGGCTGTCCATGGATAGCGTTGGACAATTCGAAAGAATCAAGGTTATAAATATGCAAATGCATGCATATTTATAACTATCACGCTTTCGAACGGGAGACACATATTGGTTATGCATACTGATGATTAAAGACACATATATAGCTAGCTATCAAGTTTCATCAGCACGAACACCAGAATAGAGAAAATAATTAATGGGGGAGGAGGACATGTCATTTGTGCTCACCCACGAATGAAGGGGCAGAGCTCGTCAAACGCATGGCGAGGTCGTCGAACACCAAACCTCGCAGCGATGAAACAACTGCACATTTAGATCTACCCGATCAACACAATTATATAAGATGTTTTTCATAACAAAATCGAAAAATATATGACCTAACTCATAATTCATAAATATATGACCCCGTCGGCCTCTGGAAGGCCAAAGAGCACCTTTTCGGGAGGTTTCGGGAGGTTTCGGGGGTCGGGGTGTCATGCCGGTGTCGGGGTCGGGGTGCTGTTTTGGTGTCGGGGTGTTGGGGTGTGG